>NW_011888807.1:7107638-7116821 GCF_000151845.1 Pteropus vampyrus
ATAATTCTTTGTTGTAGGAGGCTGTGCTATTCATTGCAGGATATATGGCAGCATTCTTGAACCCTACCCAGTTGATGTCTATAGTACCACTACCCCTAGGTCATGACAATCAAAAATGTCTCCAGATATTGCCAAATGTCTCCAATTGGCAATTGACAATTGGCGAGGCAAAATTTCCCCCAATTGAGGTCTACTGGTCAAGACTTTACAGTGCATTATGAAAAAAAAAAAAAAATCCAAGTTCATTTGTTATACATTAGTACTAGTTTAAAATCTGAAGGTTGAAAAGTCTGCAATGTGAAGCTCAATTTGTGGAATATATTCCAAAATAAAGATTGAGATTTTTTTTTTAATCAGTGTGGGACAATGGTGATATTATTGGAGAATGTCACAATTAAATTCAGTTTAATAATATTCATTTAGTGGTTTCAGAATTTTAGAAAATGGGAAGGCTAACTAGATACAGTATCATTTATACATAAAGTAATATTTGTTAAAATTTTACTTGGCCAAGAAAATGGATACAGGAAGATAATAGACAAAAACAGATAGCCCCTTAGAGGTTTATATGTTAATATAGGTAATGTTTCCCTAATTTAGTGGTTAATAGTAGGGTATTTTCATGCGGTAAATAATAGCTTTTGAGAAATTTTTGTAGTAAAATTAATAACATAAATAAAATAGTGATGCTGAAGAAAAAGAGGCCAACGGTAGAGTTGAAGAGTACAATTAAGAATTAATTAGGGCTTGACTGATTAAAGAATGAGAGAGAAGCGATGCTTGCCAAGAAATAATTTCTACTGCCAGCTAAACGCATGTCCTCCCAATGACATTTGTAGCTATGACTACCTTCTTGGGATGTCATAGCTTGGTGTGGAAAGCACAAATACACTTTCAGGAATGCTTGCGTATGATAAAAATTTATACCTCTCTTTCTACCTCACCTCCTATTTTGTGAAATTTGATTTTAAAAACTCAGATAACTCCTCTTAAAAGGAGAGAAAACTAGTCTAAAGCAAAGCCTGCCCAAATACAACTAACAAAATCTCAAGACCTTACCTAATACCCTCTTCCACTTTGATCTCACAAGACCTACAGAAGAAAAGTTAGTTCTTTATGAGAAATACAAAGATCATATTTTACATGAATTCTGCTTATGTGGCTTCTTCCTCAAATGAGATTTTTTTGTAGTGTCTTGACTATCTCTAATCCAGTTCTGACTAATCAATAATTCAATTATTTGATATAATAAACATTAGTCTAAAATTTTTAATTAACTAGAACATTTTCAGATTCTTCATTATCAATTAAAAAATTTTATTTAGTGTTTATATGCTTTATATGTTACTGATTTATTTGTATCACTTTATTTCTTGACAAACTTTGGAAAAAATAAGAGATAACGGGCATAAATGTAAGAGGAAAAAAAGAAAGTACTTGAACGATAAATATTAATATCATGGATGAATTAGGGCCTAAGGCCTGCAATACAATGAGACTTTAGAAGTCACACTGATGTAAATTCAAGCTTTCTACTGATAAATTCCCCAATCCTCTGTGAGTTTAACTAAAGGTAATTTGAAGATAGAAGGAACTTTGCAGAATGTATGCAGTCACAACAAATAACACAATAATTAATCTCGAAAGAGTGATGATAATACTTCAGGGATTTCATAAATTCATCATCTCAGATTATTAAATTTTGTGGATGAGCTTTCAAATAAAAATAACCATGCAAATTGGCATTTCCCATGGCTGCCAGAGATATTATTAAAGAGGTAAAGACTAAATGTTTTTCTATTCATTTTTATCAGTCTTTAAGGTGATCATAAAAGTTCTATTATCCTGCTTTCAATAAACTTAGCCAAAAAAAAAAAAAAAAAAAAAATGCATTGTGGAATATACGTTCAAGACACAAACGATAATAAAATTAGATTTTTAAAATATATATACATATACATACATACCTATATATTTGTGTGTGTGTACATACCTATATACACAGATAGACAAAGGCTGTAGTTTTATTGAATTAGCACTTAATCTAGATGCAACCACAAGAAAAAAAAATGTTTTTTCAAATCCCTAAGATTTCTTCCTGCGGAAATTGAAGGGAACATTATGTGGTTGTAAAATTTCCTGCTAAACGTCATATAGCAGAGGCTTTATTTTTAGCAGTTTTACTTCTTTATAAAGAGTTGCAGCTAAATGGATTCTGCTATTAGAAATTCAATATTTCCTAAGCTATATTCATAGAATTATATGTAATGGTTTAAAAAATATGCAGCGTTAAGGTGTACTTTTTCAAATAATTTTTAATCTATTATTTAACGTATTATTCAAATAATACCTCATCTCCAAAGCCTCGTTTATTAGAAAAAACAGTTACATGCTTTTCTTATATGCAATTATCATGATTTTTCTATAGAGAGATAAGAAAATATATGTCCCTACTAATGAAGCCTTATTGTTTTTTTCTTAAGGGTGATATTTAATAATTTTATGGATTATAGATGTCCCATAGATGATACTAGTAAAATAATTAAACATATCAGGAGAGATATTAAAAATTGAGGAATTTGCAAAGATATTTTATTTATTGAACAAATATTTAAAAAGCACGAAAGTAGTATTGCTTATATTTCTTATATAGGTTTTCATATTTTTTCACTACAGTTAACTGACCCAGAAAAATAAGGCCCCCAATTTTATTTAAAAAAATAATTATCTTAGATCTTGAATAAAGGTGACTTGTCAATTTCCTAGAAATAATTAGCACAGCCAAATGATACCAAGTCACTAAGAGTATTCTGGGAACTCAGTTACTCCAACAAAACTATCCTAATGACTTGGGATAATGCTTATAGGTCAATACTGTGGCATCTGAAGAAAAAAAAAATGAGAAAATCAAAAAGCAAAATAAAGGTTAAGTTGAAAGAATAAAGACAAAGGAAAGGAAAAGAAGCAAAGGACACAGGAAAAAAGATTAAATTGTTACATAAATTTCTACTCCTGAGGGGACCATAAAAAATCCACTAATGAGAGATGTTTTAGAAACATGTTTTAGAAATTAGAGAATGTAAAATGGAAGACACATTCATATTTACTTAATATGTACTATATGTAAGTTCACTTGCTCTGTTAAAGGTATATTCTTTCAATGTTTTAAATGTATCTTTTATGCTGGGCTTACTTATCTGAAGTATTTTATCCTATTTAAATAGTAATATCTGACAGACGGTACATATTTACTATGTGCTAGACATAGTGCAGAATTTTCTTTTTTTTTTTTTTGCAAATATTTTAGAATGGGTTTATTATCACAAATCAAGAAACTAAGGCTCATGAAAACAGAGTTGAATATTTTACACAGCCTCCTCACCATAATATAAACTTTACATATTAGACTTAAAATTTTCAGAGTGGTATACAAAGGAGGTTTAAATTATCTCAGAAATCTAAAATTATTCTTGGCTTCCTCAACCTTTCTTAAGTGGAGATAAGACCCAAAGACTTGTTTAAAACTTTAAGACATCATTTAAAACATAGCTATCTACTTTTGCTAACTCTCCTGGTTAAGCAGACGTAGGGATAATAAATGCAATGTGTATGATATACACTCTTCTAGATCTCCTTATCCTACTCAAGTAATTGAAATTTCATTGTGATTCTTGAATAATATAGAGGCAAAATCTAGTGCGCTTTGTGGTCATAGTCATTACATTTGTAGTAATCTGATAGGATTCAGATGAAAGAATACTAGGAGTCGGAAAATTATGATTTTGTTCAGGTTTTGCTATTTTCTAGCTCATGACTTTGGAAAATTCAGTAATCTATTGAAGAAGTGAGAAATTAACATTTATTGAGAACCTTCTACACACCAGAAAGTATTACTATCTCACAGAGTTTTTTACTAAATTAAATGAAATATTTCAAATACAAAAAAACCTATTGCAGCATTATGCAACCTAAGTTGTTTAATAATGATGATAATATTATTACCATATTAGTGGTCTGTCCATGGCTATCGCACAGATTATTTTATGTGAAGATTGTGCCCAACTAACATAATGATTAAACAAAATTAAAATATACTTTTAGAACTATCTAGATATAAAGTTGAATTAGATTAAGCAGTTACTAAAGTATTTCCATTAAACAGATGAATATGACATATATCTAATAGATATATTTTTTGTATACAGTGCACTAGACTCTGTCCATGACAATGGACACCTAATTTTAATGTAAAAAGGCTTATATGTAACCAGCTGATAAGGCTTGCTGTTCCTGCAGGCACACACATCTTCTATGCAAGTCATTTCCCTACTATACTCAATCAATTAATTCAGTCTGATAAGGAATGTTAATATCACTTTAGAGTAAACAGGCATCTGTTAATAGATCTTTCCAGATATTCGGCATATGCAGAGGCACTGATGGAGGCAGTGATGCTTAAGGCAGTATTTTGAATGACTAACAAAATGCAATATGTTTCAAACACAGTTATTATTTCCCTACAGTATAATGTCTAGATACTAATATGGAAATGGTTCCAAGAGATTAAAAACATGTGAAACTATATGAATGTCACAACACTGTTTATAAATAAGACCTATAAGACAAAGAAACTATGAAACAAGAAAAATAATGACAATGGAAAAAATGAAAATTCTATTTTAAACTAATTTTCATTTAGCATGCCTCTCTGAATAATCTATTGCTCAGAACTAGGTTTACTCTTGGGGTGTTTAGAAATTTTATAGAAGAAAAGGTAAACTACTTAGATCTTGACCCATTTGTTTCATTTATGCCAAGACCAGACTGTCAAAGTGACAATTAGTATTTAGAAAGAGAGAGTTTGATTTAATTTTCATGCTAAGTTTCATTTCAAGAATATAGCAGATTCGCTTTAGGGCAAAAATTCTATGATAAGCAGTTAGTTGAAAGTCAGAGAGGGTAACTAGGTTTTGCCCTTCAGTCCCTAGGTTTTGTTTGTTTGTTTGTTTGTTTGTTTTGGTTGTTTTTTTTTTTAATCTCAATTACAGTAAAGAAATATTTGTTTCCATGTTTTTTTTCTATACTATCAATTTTTAATGATTCATATAACTTACCTCACAAAGTTAAATCTTGAGGCAATTTATATATTTAGAAGAATCTGGGATATTGTAAAGCGTGTTACTATTTCCCCTCATTAAAGTTAAAATTAGATTTAAGCCATATCATTTACACTGTGTCACACAAAAGAAATCAGATAAATCATCACATGAAAATATGAATGCTTGCCTGAATCTGAGGCTAAAGACATGACAGTTTAACATTTTAATTTATTTGCTTTAAAATCAATTGTTATTGGTCAGTGCAGTGCTGGAGCAAGACAGTAGATATTAAGTAAGAGTTTCCTTTAACAATCAAATTTTGGTAATATTATATATCTACATCTATCTATATCTATATACAAACTTTATTGACAACAACAATCCCTTTTACTATCATTTTGATAGTTTTGTGAAATTTAAGAACAATTATATATTTAAAATAAAAAGAGATTATTAAAATTTTTAAAATCTCTTATACGCAATGTTTTCATTTTGAACTCTCTGAAGGTAAATCACGACAATTTTATATTTACCTCTTAGTAACACAAAATTCTACTTTTTCATATTTACTTCCTGAACAAAAATCACTGATATTAGTTGCTGAATGTAATAATTTCTAGTTGACTACTCTAGTTAATTAGTTCAACTTTATAATTGACAACAAAAATCTTAAATAAAAAATGAAGAGTTTTCTTCAGCTCTGTGTTAACATACAATTTTAAAAGTTGGTTTTATTAAACACAGAAAAACTCACAATTTGACTTTAGCTGTATGAAAACAATTTAATCTTGATAGTCTAAAATATAAATTAATATGTGAATAAATTATTTTCATTATTATTAATTTAGAAATTACTAATTACATTTTAACTGGTCTAAAACCAATAAAATTATGACTAGCTAGTATTAAAGCTTTTATTAATATCTATAAAAAAACCTGCTTTTATTTTAGGTAAAAACAAGAAAAAGGTATGAAAGTAAAAAGTAAGGTGAAACAAATTTGTAAAAGACATAGTGTTCTACTTGGCAATGGGATGACAAACAAAGAGAGAACTTTAAGGAGGTGAATATGATAAGTTCAGGAATAAATATGAATGCCCTTAGGTAAAAGCAATGGTGTTGAAAGACAGGATCTGATAAAATAAACATATGTTTAGAAATTGGGAGCTAGGTAATTGGATACCAGATATAATATGAGTATACAATTGGTTGACATTGAGAAGGACAAAGATAAGATTTTTAGCTTAGAGGTTTAGTGCATATCAATGCCCTTCAAAAAACAATGCAGAGAGGACAATTTGTCCTTGTGTGCTTTCATTGCTTTTTGCTTATTCTTGTTTTAATTTACGCTGCTGAGAGAAACAGAAAATAACAAATTTACTTGAATAAAGAGACTTTGAGATATTTATATTGTTTCCAAACACATATACTATTCAGAAAAATTAGTGAGCCACTCTAAATTCAGATCTTAGATTCAGAAATTATACATCACAAAAGTCATAAATAGACAAACTCCTCACAAAAAACAAGAAGATTATGAAGACAAAATAAAAAGTCAGAAGCTATAAACGTGGTTATAGCATCTTCAAAGATTCAGCGAGAGAAAAAAATGACTCTTAACAATCAGAGAATAGAAAGGTCTGATTAGCATCAAAGAGGAGATGGTGTTAAAATCAAAGTGTTTAATAAAGGGAAGTGTCAAATGCTACAGAGATATGAAGTAAAAGATCATTCATTTGGAAAATTGGTAGTAATTGGTATCTTCTCACATCCTTTTATTTATTTATTTTTAAATGTTGGGGAATGGGAGCCGAAATGTAGTGGGTTGCAATGTCAATCGAATGTGATTTTATCGAAAAGGTTAGAAATGGTAAAATCATTTTCAGTTTCAGAGGACAATTTATTTTTAAGAAGACGTTTTCTGTTTGTAGTATTTTATTTATTTACTTTGCATCTTTTTTTTCACAGCACAGAATTAATCCCATAAATGTTTTGTTTTTTTGTTTTTTTTTCCCAAATTTGAACAAGATTACTTTCCTGTCAATCTGGTTAATTTGTTAGTTTAATTTTATTAATTTTTGAAAATATAATTCACTGAATTATGATGGATAATTTTTTTCTGGGATCCCCCTTCATATTTTTTTCACTCTCAATATACAAACCACATTAATAATTGTGAGAATTACACCCTCTAATGGTTTCTTTTTAATTTAACATCAGTATTCAAGGGAAACTCAGTCAGTACTTAGAAGAAAATTAAAATATTAAATGTTTGAATATTTACATAGATAATTCAATATTAAGGATTTTTAAATATATCACTGTGTATTAACACTTGAAAACAAGTAAAAAGAATATTTATTTTTTCTTTAAAAAATCATAAAATTTAGCTAAATTTTAGAGTCATTTTGCTAAGGAGTCTGAGTAAAATAAGTGATTAAGACCACATCGATGATGTATTAATACAAGTATGCAACCTGTTTTGGTCAAACTTTGATTTATCATCAGCAAATTAAGTTGACTAGTAAAAATGCAATATTATACTATAATACAAACTTTTTTTTTTTTTTTTTGTCAAAATCTTTCCCATTGTGTCTTTTCCCTGAGCTGGCAATTCTGTGTTACTAACTATCCTGCAGTAAATATTTTCCAATGAAATAAACCTAAATTATTCTGATGTCCATATGTCATTTTTAGATGTAAACCCGAGACATCATTAGTACTAATGATGTGAGGCTGCTTTTAGTTGATATCTATTGCTATTTAATGACACAACTACATGAGGAAGTTTTGATAACTTGAAAAAAAAAATGATAGAAAATTATCCAGCATTTGTGCCAGGAGAGATTTGATTACAAGTTGTTGACTAAGCAAGCCCACATGAAAGGTTTTCTGCTATTCTAGCAGAAATAATGAAAAACCTAGATCTTCAAATTATTTTTGTTTGCTTTTGATGCAAATATTTGGTATTATTTCAGTTATAGTTAAAAGTGTTTAGTTTTCTTCACATTTAGGGAAATGAAGGTAACATTTTATTATACACGTTAAAAAAAACACCCATTCACTGCTACACACACTCAAAAAGAAATAAATTAATTATACGTGTTAAAATCTTCTAGTTAAAGTAAATGAATGGAATGTGGCCACAAGAACATGGAGTCCCTAAATATACCACTGGGAAAATAGTATTTATCCCATATTACTAGTTCTTCTCAGCTTACCCGAAGACATAATATCTTTTTCATGTATCAATGATAAACCTTTATAAAATGATTTCCTTAATAAGAGGTATTGACCTAATCAACTTCTTGAATTTTAGTTTATAATCTGGGTCTTCAGTGTTGGAAGGCCATATGAAAAACATTTCCAGTAGCAATTTCAAAACTGTAGTAAAAGCAGAAAAACATGTTTCTTCAATAACAAAAAATATTTAGAATCATTAACCTAATTAACATTTTCACCTGGTCTTCATTTAATGTGCAAACAGGCAATTGATGACAATAATTACTCAACTACAAACTAAGTGGTCAATTAGATACACAATTACCCAATTTGCATGCACAGAAGTGAATGTTATCACTAAAAAAAGTTATTCCTAAGCATTCATTATAGGTATCACATAAATGTAAAATTTAGTCTGTAATATAATGTACATATGTGTCTAATGAGAAGGTACAAAGTGCTAAAAACCATAGTAACAGCAAAAACACACTATATAAATAACTTTTTAATATGAAACAAAATTTGCCTTAGAAAATATTAAAAATGTTGAAGGTGTTTGATAGAATAGTGATAATATTTCATTAAATCATCTAATAATTCATAAATATCTATCATTTACTTACTATGTAGCAAACATTGTATTAAGTAATGGAAATAAAAATGTCTTACAGTTTTGAGTCAAATTATTTATCCTACTTGTAAACTAGCAGTGGATCTTTCACCTACTTTATTATTGAAATGTTAAAAAAAAAATATTTGTCTAAGAAGTTCGAATTTCCAATAACTTTTTCATAACACAAAAACCTGAAGTGTACAGAATTCACTTTAAAAGGACTTCAGAATATGTGTTCTACATACAATTT
>NW_011888807.1:7117561-7121661 GCF_000151845.1 Pteropus vampyrus
GATAATTTGTAATATGGGTTAGTATTTTTAGTAGGGACATTTCTAAAGTTTTCAAATAAGTTTAACAGGTTATCTGAATAAATTTCAAAGGTAATTAGTTTTTCAGACTTACTGGGACAGCTCTTCAATGACATTATTTCCAAAAAGAAGAATCGATAATTTGTAATATGCGTTAGTATTTTTAGTAGGGACATTTCTAAAGTTTTCAAATAAGTTTAACAGGTTATCTGAATAAATTTCAAAGGTAATCATTTTACCATAGATTTTTGTTAGATGATAGAAGAGATAGGCACACTATGGAAAATTAAATACTCTAAAGTTTCCTTGAAAATATTATTTGTAAACTAAAATGAAGTTTTGGGTTATGATTTCTTTACATATTTTCTAAACAAAATTATTGAGACCAATTTAGTAGAATAGTTGTTTGCTTCCAAATTATTTACCCATTCATGTATCTGTTAATGTAGGACTCCATTTTCTTTCTTTTTTTTTTTTTTCTGGGATACTTATGTTCTCCTTCCCGCTCTAAACTGAGGTTGGGTGACCTTATTCAGAAACATATTATTAGCATCCTCAATTTTCACAAGAAGTTATTCTCATCTTATAAAGCGGTTGGATATTAAAGCATATGTTTTACTGAGAAATACAATAATTTTGGAAAATTTTGATAATTTTAAATAATTTTATAAGATTATAAAGTTGAATTATTTAACTTTACCTTCAAGATTCTTTGTACTCCTTAATAAACTCTCATTTTACCCTTAACAACCCACATCTTCAGAAAACCGCTGATGTACTTGTTGAAATTTCTTGTTTAAATTTTAATCTTATAGAAAAAGAAATCATATAGTATACGCTCTCTTTGCACTATGCTCATAATAATTTTGAGATTCATTGATATTATTATGTATATCAATTGTTTGTTCCTTTTTATTGCTGAGTAGTATTTTATCATATGTATAAAGTACAATTTGTTTAACTCTTCACCTGGTGATGGACATTTAGATTACTTCCAGTTTGGCACTAACACAAATAAAACTACTATGACCATTTGTGTACACATGTTTGTGTTGACATGTTTTTCTTTTCTCTTGGGTAAATAACTGTCAAACAGCTTGGTCATGTAGTAGATGCATGTTTAACTTTTTAAGATACTGTCCAAGTTGTACCATTTTACATTCCTACTAGCAATGTATAAATATTCCATTCCTCCACATTGCTTGTAAAGACTAAACATGAACACCCCACTATGATTAAAATTTAAAAAAAAATGTATTGATTCAAATGTTTTTGAAATAGATTGTTTGATTTCTTATTGAGTTTTGAGAATTTTTTTATATATTCTGAATGTCTTTTATCCCATACAGGTAATTCTTTTTTTTCTAAAAGGTTTTTTTGTTGTTGTTTTTTGTTTGTTTGTTTGTTTGTTTACTTTTAAGTTTTTATTTAAAAAAATATAGTATGAGATAAAATCAAAGTTTTCTTTAGGTCTGTTTGTTTTTTAAAGTATACATCTCTAACAGTTTTGGACCATTTGTTGAAAAGACTCCACTGAATTGTCTTTAATCAAAAATCAATTAACCATAAATATGTGGGCCTATTTTTGGATTCTCTGTTCTCTTCCATTGATCTATTTATTTGCCTTGAAGCCAATATCACACTGTTTTGATAATTGTAGCTTTTTAAGTCTGTAAACAAGGTAGTGTTTGCCTTCTAAAGTTTTTCTTCTTTTTCAAAATGTTTAAGCTATTTCACTTCCTTTGCATTTCCATATTAGTTTTAAAATCAGTTTGTCAATTTGTTTTAAAAATGTCTTTATTTGTTTTAAAAATGTTTATCAGAATTGGAATAATTATTAGATTAGTTTAAGGGAAATAACTTTTCCTATTCCTTGAACTAATTTGTTTATTTAGGCTTCCTTAATACATCAGCAATGCTTTGTAGTTTTCAGTGTTTAGGTCTTTTACAATTGTTCTATCAATTATATGCAAGTGATATTAAACTCTCCAATTGTATAAGTGTAGGTTTGCGTATTTTTCCTTGTAGTTCTATTAGATTGAGTTTTGTGTTTTGAAACTTTGTTAAACGTACACAAGAGTTTAGTGGGTTTAAGTCTTCTTAATGAATTCATCCCTTTAACATAGGAAGTTATATTCTTTAACCCAAGTGAAAACTTTGTTCTGAAATCATGTGCATCTGACATTAATAAAGCCATCCCAAGTTTCTTGTGATTTTTCACATCATAATAAATTGTTTTCCACCTTAATATTTTTCACCTATTTGTTTCTTTTATTTAAAGTTCATTTAAGACAATCATTTCTATCCTTAAATGTAATACTTAATGGTAAAAAAAACCACTAAATATTTACTATTCATCTTAATATAAAAATTAATTATAATTGAGTAGATAGTTAACAGGCAGATATAAAATATAGTTACTATTAATAAATATCATATCTTGATGATGTATTTATGGACAACATTGGAAAGACATTGAAGCATTAATGAATTTGTTGAAGTATGTGGCCAAATCAAAACACTTTTTATTTCATTTTAAAAGCCTTGATTAATAATAAAGTATAATATTTGCAGTGACAAGGCCAACATAAAACAATATAATATATTTTTAAAAGTCTTCATTTTGTCATAGGGCTTTTTTTAATCCTAAGACTTTGACTTTAAAAAAAAAATTGAGAGATGCGTATTTTTAATTGTTTCAAATAGTCCTCGATGAAATAATATTACATAAAAAAATCCAGAAGAACAAAAATAATTTTGAATTCCTATTTACTTTTACCAATGTTTTGAGTTGAACTAAGGAGATCTCCTTACTTTGAACAACTTTTCTACAATCTATTAAAGCTGTTTTAGTAACCTAGAAAAAATTATTTCTATGCATTCAATTTTTTTTATTTCAACATATCCATTCTTATAATTGTATTCAATTACCTTGTGTCTAATACAGTTTTATAAGTTAACCTTTGTGGGTAAAAAAAATATAAAATTAATTTTATGTTATCTGTGGTAGGACACAAACATATTTCTACTATATAACATTATAATTTCATGTATCTATCACCCCAAATTTATTATTTTAAAATTTTAGATGTGTTTTTTAATAGCTATTAAGTCAGGATATATTTATAAGACAGCATCTCTAGAAAAAAATCCAGATACATATTTTCATTTTTTCTATCTCAATTAATTCAATGTATTTGTTAGGTAGGTAGTCAGGCATGAGTGACAGGGGAACGAAGGAGTGAAGGCTCAGCCCAGAGACAGCTCAGTGACTGCTCAAAGAACACCTCATTTGTAGTTAAATGATCACTACTGCATCCTGAGAGACAAAGGATGGGAGGGCTATAAACCTATAGCTGGGTTAACCAAGCCATAGACACTTGTGCAGAAGGTATTTCTCTAACCTGCCCATAACCTCAGCCTCATTAAACCAACAATATAATATTGTATCTATGCTCGGAATTTCATGAATCTAATGATAACAGACTGAATTCTGGGTAAGCACATGAGCAGTAGGCAGGGAGATATATTGCAGTCGAGTGTCAATCAAAATGATCTTACATTCCAGTCACCTAGTAATGCCTTTGGAATCACCCAACACAGCTCTAATATAATATAGACCTCCCCCTTCCACTGGGTCACAGCCCTCTTTCTTTGTTGTAACCCATTCCTCAAATGGAGTATATTTTTGTTTCCACATGGTTAGTCAGTTTAGGTATGACCCAGTTCTACCTCAAAACATGACTAATAAATTTTACCTCTCGTAACTATTACTGAGCTGGAATTCAATTCTCAGATGGCAAAAAGAATTGAGAATCACATGTAACTAAGGCAATGTTGGAGTTCAGATCACCCTGTAATGTAACGTATTCATATTAGAAAAATGCAGTGGATGATGTAGAAAGAAATACACAGAAAAACAAAATATGTACACATCAGTGGTGTCAGTGTTGCTAGAGAATGGCAATAACATTTAAAATGTATCTGCCTTCTGAAGAACTTTAGAAACATTTTAAAATTAAAACATATATGAAAGTTTAAACAGTTACAGAAAAGAAACAATATAAGGGATTATAAATTAA
>NW_011888807.1:7123091-7125217 GCF_000151845.1 Pteropus vampyrus
ATCTCAGCAAAAGTGAAGCCGGTGGGCAGATCAAATTCAAATTTTAGTTTTAATTCCAGTTTATACAAGCAAAGAGTTCCCTATGTAAATTAACTTAAAGCGATAGAGACTCTTTATTTTCTAACCCATTTTCTGTAAAACAAAATATATATTGGAATCATTTTACACATACACACATATACACACACACATCACAAAAGTCTTTTTATTGTTTAAATGCCTCTGGGGTTTTTGGTTTGTATGTTTGTTTGGTTTGGTTTGTTTTCTTTTGGTCAGACCAGTTTTGACCTGTAAGATATACAGAGCCTTTTGGATATGTGTTCATGTGAAACACTAAGAGCTTCAAAGATACAACAGGTTATAATAGCCAAGTTGTTACCAGAGAACCAAGGAATGGCACAAAGTCATTTCCATAATTTGAAATAACTCTCTAAAATGACAACTAGAAAGCAAATTCCTCTCTTCAAAGATGTAGAAAGAAGTCTTTTGAGTGAAAACAATAATCACAGAGATTCATCTAGCAGGCTTAAAAAATATATTTTCATGTCACTTACAAGTATGTCTAAAGTTTAGATGTTAAAGTAAATTGAAAGTATGAAGGAGTAAAGGAGCTTGTGTGAATGGCTCAATTAGCAGCCAAGAAGTCACCTTTAAATTTCTGCTCTTGGAATGTTTTTACCTACTTCAGAATGGAATTTCGATTTATGATAATGAGATGGTATATGAAACAAACAAAAGCAAGCTAAATAGAATCTGTAAATAAAATTTGAACTTGTTAAACATTGTTAATATAGTTGTAATTAGATAAAAATACCTAATTATTTTCACTGGTTTTAAATTTAACCTAGAGAATGATTTATTATGTACAGAGAGACACAGAGAGAGATGATTCCTTCATTATTAAGTCATACTATTAAAAGCATAAATTTTTAGAATTTAGAATTCTAAGCAATGACAAAACATGTTTTCTCACCCACAGCAACTAATTTTTGGTGAAAAGGAAAAAAGAATCATTAAATTACTGTGACTTAAAATTACCAACAAAATGATAAAATAATAGATATCTAGGCATCCAAACTATTATCTTTGTTCCAAACATAAATCAATGTAATCTCTTTCTGGACCTTTCTAATTATCCATTATTCTTTATTTCTCCTCACTTTTTGTGGTAATCGTGTTTATACTACTGAAAGCTATAAAATAGCTTTACTTACCACTACCACCAAGCCAATTTATACTTGTAGTTAAACCATGGTAAAAAAAAGGCAACACTTGCAAAGTTTAAATCTCTAGAAACATAAGCCTGTGAATATGAATTAAAAAACGTAAGCCTCTTTTTGGGGATGGAGTAGGTACTAACCTTTTACGTTAAGTAAATATTTAGCACTGAAGGAGAACAATGACATATTTGTTACACTAACCAAACTCAAATTTATTGTCAAGAATCATTCCAAAGTTGATTGCAATTATTTTATTTTGTATTATTGATATTATAGAAGTTGTGAAATATTAAAAGTAGGCTAATATTTATAAATTTAACTCTCAAAATAAATAGGTTTAATTTCTCATTGTTTTAATGAAAATTAATAGGTTACTTGAAATAATTTTTTTCATTTTCTAAAAGAAAGAATAATACACTGAAGCTATACAGTTTATAGAAGACTGCTCAAGTCAGTCAACACTTTCTTGAATATTTGCTGTGTTCTGACTAATAAACACTTTTTTATTTTAATTTTTTAATGATGACATTGGTTAACAAAATCCAGTAAGTTTTACGCATACAATTTAACAGTAAAGCATATATATTCGCATTGTGTGTTCACCTCTCATAGTTAGATTTCTTTCTGTCATCACATATTTGACCCCTTTTATCTCATCTACCTCCTTCTTTCCCCCCACCCTCTGGTAAGAACGAGTCTATTGTCCATGCCCATGAGTCTCTGTTTCCTTGTCCTGTTCATTTGTTGCTTTTAGGTTTATAACCCACATATAAGTGATATCATGTAGTTTTCAACTTTTCTGTCTGGCTTATTTTACTTAGCATCATTATCTCAAGGTCCATCAATGTTGTTGCAAATGGCAGTATTTAATCTCTTCTTATGGCTAAGTAATACTCCATTTCGTAT
>NW_011888807.1:7125267-7134443 GCF_000151845.1 Pteropus vampyrus
TTTAATGAAAATTAATAGGTTACTTGAAATAATTTTTTTCATTTTCTAAAAGAAAGAATAATACACTGAAGCTATACAGTTTATAGAAGACTGCTCAAGTCAGTCAACACTTTCTTGAATATTTGCTGTGTTCTGACTAATAAACACTTTTTTATTTTAATTTTTTAATGATGACATTGGTTAACAAAATCCAGTAAGTTTTACGCATACAATTTAACAGTAAAGCATATATATTCGCATTGTGTGTTCACCTCTCATAGTTAGATTTCTTTCTGTCATCACATATTTGACCCCTTTTATCTCATCTACCTCCTTCTTTCCCCCCACCCTCTGGTAAGAACGAGTCTATTGTCCATGCCCATGAGTCTCTGTTTCCTTGTCCTGTTCATTTGTTGCTTTTAGGTTTATAACCCACATATAAGTGATATCATGTAGTTTTCAACTTTTCTGTCTGGCTTATTTTACTTAGCATCATTATCTCAAGGTCCATCAATGTTGTTGCAAATGGCAGTATTTAATCTCTTCTTATGGCTAAGTAATACTCCATTTCGTATATGTATCACTGCTTCTTTATCCAATCATCTATTGTAGGACACTTCAGTTGCTTCCATGTCCTGGCCACCAATGAATAATGCTGCTATGAACATTGATGTTTAAATATCTTTTCGGATATGAGTTTTCAAGACTTTGGGGTAAATATTTACTAGCAGGATGGCTGGATCATATGGTAAATCAATTCTAAGTTTTTTGAGGCACTTCCTTATTGTTTTCTATAGTGGCTATACCAATTTGTAGTCCCATCAGCAGTGTATGACAGTTCCTTTTGCTCTACATCATCTCCAACATTTGTTATTATTTTTCCTGTTGATAACAGCTATTTTAACAGATGTGAGATGGTATCTCATTGTGGTTTTGATCTGAATTTCCCTAAGAGCTAGCAATAATGAGCACCTTTTCACATGTTTGTTGGTCATTTGTATGTCTTCTTGGGAGAAGTATCTCTTCTTCTGCCCATTTTTTGATTGGATCGTTTGTTTTTTTGTTGTTATTGAGTTGTATGAGTTCTTTTTATTGTTTGGATATTAGGCTCTTATCAGAGGCATTGCTTGCAAATATATTTTCCCATTAGGATGGTTGTTTCTTTGCCTTGTTGATGGTTTGTTTTGCTGAGCAGAAGCTTTTCAGCTTGATGTAGTCCCATTCATTTATTTTTGCTTTTACTTCCTTTGCCTTTGAGGACAAATTAATATTTCTTAACTACAAATAGTAATAATAATAATAATAATAATAATAATAATAAATAATAATAGAATTGCCATTTTCTTATCTTTAAATTTCTTATCAATTTCTGAAATAATCCATTTCACTGAAAAATGGAGGCTCTAGAGGCATTTAAATATACACACACTTGAAATTAATGCTTACTCAGGTATTGAAACCATTTCTATCTCTGAGTAATAATTATGTTTTTTAGTCTTAAAATGCATGTTATTTGAAGAATAAGAAGGAATGAAGGGAGTCGAAAATTAAGGGAGGACATATTGTACCATTCCTACTTAAATTTCAGTTAATTCAATAATAATCATTTATTATGTTTCAAACATGAAGTCTAAGTTCTTATAAATCACTTTATTACACTTTGAACTCTACATTCAAATTCTAATTTATTTGTTTCTGAGAACAAGATCTAAGTTCCTGAAAAAAATACCCTGTATCTTTTATCTGAATCGCAATGCCTTGAACAATCACTTAAACACAGTGGACACTCAATAAATATTTGTTAAACAGAGAAATTTGAAAGGCATGATAGACATTGATTTAAAAAAAAATCAGGACACCTGATATAAAATTAATTGATAATCTACTGAAGGTAAAACTTCACTATTATCTCTTCATAGTTTAGAAAAGTAATTGGTATTAAAAAAAAAAAAAACAGAAAGGGGAGGATGGAAAAAAAATTAAAAAATTGCTCAAGAGGTCATAGAAGAAAAGGAAGAAAGGGAGGAAGGGAGAGAAGAGAGAAAGGGAGAGAGAGGAGGAAGGAAGGAAACTAATTGATATTGAATATGTATTACATACTAGGAGCTATATTTAGTACTCTCAAGCTTACTAACTCTTTTAATTCCGAAATCTGAAAACAATTCTATGAAAGGGGCATTATTCCTTTCTACAGAAGAGAATACTGAAAATCTGAGAACTTATAAGACTGTCCCAACATGAGAGCTAATAGGTGACTATGATTCAAAAACACATCTTTGCTTCACAGTTTTCACCACTACCACTATTCCATGTTGAACATAAAACAGCCTGTGTTGCTAGAATCTCTTCCAGGTAAGAGACAAAATTAAAACCTTCTTGCTTGATTTTTAATTTTTTATAGAGTCTGGCTTTGTGCAGAGAGTATGGTTTTGCAGAGCTGGCAGGAGAGATCATGTTGAGATAAACTGGGCACATAATTAATTAATGAGAAATAGGACTGTGACAGTGGTGCTTACTTCAAAGGTGAGACTTGATGCTTCAATTTCTGTGGAAGCTGGGGCAGTGGAAATAGGGAGAAGATGACCATAGAATGCTTTTAACTAAGGAGATTTGCAAGTGATAATCCAAATAATCAAGAGGAATATAAAACAATTTGTTAAGAGAATACAAAGTTCCGATTCCTCTTTTAACAAAGAATCATGCTCATTTAAAATAGTATGTCCAGATGACATTTTTGGGATTATAGTTAAAATAACCTAGGGACAAATTATGTAAACAATAACTTGTTATATTTTACTTATAGAATATATATTTTTTAAAGAAAGTGCAATTTTGCTCATCTTTAATTCACTGTTTAGTCTGGAGAAGTATAGATCAAAAGGCTATGATTTATTTTTGGATGCTTTCCTCACACTGCACACTCAGCCCTGGTGAAGATTCAGTAGGACTATATTTCACTGATACAACCAATAAGAAGAGTCAAGGTGGTGTGTGGAAGAATTTTGGGTTTAGAATCCAACAGACTGATTTTGACACTGGGCCTGATACTTAACAGCACTGTGCCTTTGCATAAATTACTTAAAAATTTTGAGTCTTAATCCATACACCAGTAGTAATAGTAATCAGTGTATCTTTCTCATAAAGATAAATAATGTGAAAACACATTACAAACACTAAGGTTTTATACAAATCTACTGTTCTTATTATACATTCATTGAGTAAAATCTTCTTAAGTACTAATTTCTGTGCCCGTACTGTGATAGGCATAGCAAATATGCAATAAAGTCCCTTTCCTCCTAGTACTAAAGGCTAATGGGTGATAGAATGAACTATAGACACATTGTCATTATTACCAGCTGCATAGCCAGTGTTATTGATCATGTACTGCATGGTAGGCACAATGTTAGAAATTTTACTTACATTAATGCAAATGCTCTTAACATCTTTATTATCTCAACTACCATTATTATCTTCATACTGACATTTGCATGCTGCTATGGGAAAAAGTGAAAGCTGGCTTTATCAGAAAGATCACTGTGACTTTTCTAGAGATATCAAAATAATGTTGCGGGGGTGGGTATTGGATCAAGGAAAACAAGTTGTGATGCTGTTGTTTTAGCATTATAGCATCTTCATAAAATAGTTTTCTTCTTTAAGCATAGAGAATGAGTCTAGAAATATATGAGAGGTAGAATTGGTATTATTTTGTAATTTGGTCGTGAATATGGGATCCAGAGACAGGCTCATATAACATAGAACTGTGGGAAGAAAATGGAAGGATGTGTTTAGTTTTAGATGTATATTTAAGGTCCTCATGATATGGCCAAGCAGACTCGTTAGGCAGGCAGTGTGATACATGGGTCATGAGTGAGATCTGAACTGTTGAATGATAGGAAATAACAGCTATGGCACAAGCTGAAGGAATACCAATATAACAGAGCAGAAGTAAGTGGAACCTGCATATCTGTACATGAAATCAAAAAGCAGTGTTCACAAAAGTAGGAGAAATACTAAGAAAACACCTGGACAAAGAAGTTAAAGAAACAGAATATTTCAAGAAAAAATATATATCTATATACCTACATACACACACATATACATACACACATGTGTGTATGTATATAGCTAGATAGATTGATGATAGACAAATAATTCTACTTTAAGTAAAATCTTAGAGATTTACTTTGAAATTAGTCAAAAGGAAGTTGTTGATAACCTTGGTGAGATATTTTCAGAGAAATAGGTGGGGAGCAGTAAAGAGAAATATCAACTAAAAGGAAAACTATTTCTCTCTACTCCATACTCATAACATATTTGACACCAAATATGTGTGGTTTTTTCTCTTACACTAACTCTCCAACTCTCCATACACCAAAGCGGTGTCCTACAGTTCAATTCTGAAACTAACTACTCAGAGTTACCACAAACCCTATAGGCTAAGGTCTCAGTCAGACAAGACTGCTCCCAATTTCAGATGTCAATCAAAGATCTGGGCCACCTGTACTTTTGACTAACAAGCTATAAACTGGGGATTGCCATGAGCCCCCTCCTCAGGTTAGATAAATTGCTACAAAGGCTCACAGAACTCAGGTAAGCATTTTATTTATTATATCTGATTAATTATAAAAGATACAACTCAGAAACAGCCAAATGTAAAAACACATATGGCAGGGTAGTTGGAGAGGGGCATAGAGCTTCTATGCCCCTCTCCATGAACATCACCTTCCCAGCATCTCTGTGTATTCAGCAACCTGGAAGCTCTCCAAATCTCTTTATGTAGATTTTTGTAGTGGAGTTTCCACTACATAGGAATAATTAAATGGCTTTCGTTGATGAACTCAATGCCCAGTCAGTCCATCTCTCCCTGGAGGTCAGAGGCAGTGCTAAAAGTTTCAACTCTCTAATCCCTTTCTTGATTTGTCTGGCAATGTTATTAGCATAAACTCAGGTATGGTTGAAAGAGGTTAATTATGAATGACAAAAGTTGTTACTCTTACCTTTACCACTCAGAACATTCCAAGGGTTTGAGAAGCTCTGTGCTAAGAACCTGAAACAAAGACTAAATATATCATAGGTAGATATTGCATTAAGTTTCAGAGTGAGTGACAAGTGAAGAAATAAAGACAGCAAGTCCAAGAATATGGGTGCTATGGGAAATCAGGATTAGAAAGGCTAAGAAGGCTTGAAGAAAAATGAAAAATTCTTTTGTCAAAATTGTCCAAAATGTTAAACGAGCTAGACCAACCCATGGACTTGAAAAACCTCAGGCAGTGGCAAAACATCACAATGAAAATATAGTGACAATTGTCCTTAGAGTTAATATTGACTTTTATTGGCTTCCCAAAGTGCCTAGATATGCAAGTGATTTCATGCCTTTTTTTCCAGGATTAGGCCTCATCGAACACGATTAAAATTCTTATCCAATCTAAGAACTTCTTGCTCTGCATCTTTGGCAAGGCCATAACCCTATCCTGACATGGGCTCCATCTGGATTTCCACATCATCAGAATGCATCTCTGAATAATCTTGGAGGTCCCTTCTAGAGCTTTGTCTGAAGACACATATTTCTTTGTAAAGAAGTAAAGAAAATACTTTTTATTTTCCCCACCAAATCTGAAAATGTCATATACAGGACAGAAACCAATATACTATTTCTCCCATTAGTTTTGTATACTTATCTATTTACATTTCCAGAATGCATATTTCTACTAATAATTTCCTAAGCCTGGTAACAATTCACAAACAAAGAATTGTGGCATTGTGAGTAAAGGCTCAGTGTCATCAGGCTGCCAACAGGTAAAAATGAAATACTTTTCACCAAAAGGCTTGTGAGGAGCTTTATAGCCTCTGAATTAGATAGCATTCTTCTGCATGAAACTATGTTCAGGTGTAGAGCTTGAAACTCATGCTTTAAAGTTTGCATGGAAGATGAAAAGGTAATTAAAAGATAACAACTAAAATAATATCTTGAGGGAAAATAAGATATGCTATCAAAAACATGAAAGGCAAAGAAAGCTGGATATTTTAGAGAATGATTTTTTTGTGTAATATTGAATATATTATTGTACGATTATCAAAATTATAAGTTTGATGGAAGATATAGATAGATAGAGATGATAAATAGATATTTAGATATCTAAATATCTTTCATCATTCCTTTCTATCTATCTATCTATCTATCTATCTATCTATCTATCTATCTATCTATCTATCTATCTATCTATATTATATTGCAACTACTAGATATTTTAAAATGTGCTTTGACCCTTAGATAAATAATGTGTTTCCATATAACATTATTTAAAGTTTCACTTAGTACCGTAGAGGTAGTTTATTATAAAATTCTTGATATATCTGTTCACTGAGCATATATGTAAATAGCATGTTTATACATGGGGATACTTACTTTACTGATTCTAGTTTATCAAATAATACATATGACAGAATAAATTTGTTATATAAAATAATACTTTATGCTATAAATGTGAAAAATATACCAAGGATACTAATTATTTGGTCCAAAAATACATAGTATTTATACAATGTGATTTAAAATTCAAGACTTTTATATTTTATTTAGTACTTATTATTCTGTAATGTTTCTCCTTAGGCTTCACTTCCTCTTAATTCTGAAAAACAGCATTTCTTATTCATGTATCAACTGATCAAAGACTCATATGTAGCACAGTTCAGATTAGAAAAACAGATCTTGAGATCTATAAGCCCAAGTCATGAAACATTAATAGGGTCAAATCATATTGTTTTCAATATTTTCTTTAGAAAAACATGAAACACAGAATTGAAGACAACATAGTACTTCATATAATTTTTAAAGAGAAACTAGCATTTTAACCAAGAAATATCCTTCTTAGAATGAATTCAAATAAAGATAAATTATAAATACAGTTTAAATAATATAGTTATTATTTTTCCTGATTTAACTAAAGATTCTTTCATTTAAAATTCAAGTTTTATCTTCATAAAACATATGAGAAAATCTTAAATTAGAATAATATTATAGCAGATGCTGGTATAATTTAAAAGTATTCAAACAGGAATAAATCACTGTGGGGAATTTTATTTTCATTTTCAATATATTTCCTTTTAGAGATATGAAACACGAAAACTAGTATCTGAAATATAGGAATCGATGTGATAAAATCCTGGAAAGTATTATAAATTAAAAATAAATGAGCTAGACCCCAAAAGGAAGTTACAGAACACACAAAAAAATGCTTTATCAGCACTAGAGCAAGCTATGTTACTGAAGGATTGCTGACATTGGAAAAGATAGGACATTAATACTTAAAGAGAAGTGTGTCAATATATTTTATTATTTTTGTCTCAATATAAATGCGTGTAGAATCTTGAAACTGGAGTGAGCCAAGTGGAAGTCTGTTGGTCTGTTGTGTGTCTGTTACATTGTCAAGACTGTCTCCTTGAACCATACTGATGTCTGGAGACATTTGCCAGCAGCTACAGAAATAATACTAAGGAGACTGCCTATAGAAAGAAAACTTTCATATTGTAGCATATGTTATGTGAAAATTACCAAGAATCTATGGGATGTCACTCAATTTCAAACCATAGAAAATACTGTAGAAAACAGAAGTTAACATTTTTGCTTCTCTTATATATTAAATTAATCATATATTTTTGGTTTTAGTCAATTTGCTCAGAATTTGATCTAAATGTTTTAGGGTAGGGTTTCTCAATTATGGAACTATGAAACAGAAAATTATTTTTTGTGAGGAGCCTTCCATTGCATTGTAGGATGTTTAGCAGCATCCCTGACCTCTACCCACTTGATCCAGCATCATCCCAGCTCCTGAATTGTAACAATCAGAAATGTCTCTAGACATTGCTAGATGTTCCCTTGGGGAAAAAATTGCCCTTTGTTGAGAACTATATTTCTACAGTAATTATTTTAGTTATATTTGACAGTTATATTTAGTTATATTTGACAAAATTTTATATTAAATTTTACCTCTTGCCCGTATATGTAAACAGGGATTTTAATAATACTTATGTTAAGGGACTGGTGAGTCATGCATAAAAAAAATAAATAAATAAATGAAAAGCTTAACTTTTTATATACTAAATTATTACCATCATTATTCATTCATTATTAACACTTTTATACTCATATAATGTTCTTAGTCTAATTTTTAATTTATTTTTTTATTTAACTTTAAAAATGTTATTATCTTATAAAACTCACTATTTGAAAGGACTCAGTTGAACCATGGTCTCTAAAGTTAAGAATCCTGGAGTTGCAACTTTAATAAGTAAATTTTACCGTTAATTTTGTTGAATGAAATATAACATTAAATTCTATCATATTATTAGAAAATGAACCTAATGATGGATACTTCAGTGGAAACTTACAGATGAGGCCCTTACATGTTAAACCAGCACTCCGAATCATTCTATAGTGGTCTACCCAACTCAATATCATTGCATTATTTATGGCATTTTCTGAATGTTTTGAGTAGATTTTCAAATTCAAATAAAATAGGGGTGTTATTTATTTCAATTTTAACTTTAAAAAATATTCATTGTGAAGTGAATTCTTGAAGAATCGGAAGATATACTTTTTTTTTTTGCTTTATTTTTATTGATAAGAAATCTGTTATTTCGAATCTTGTTTCTTTGTAAGTAACCTTCCCTTTCTCTCTGTTTTTTCTTAATTTTTTCCTGTCTTTGGGTCTAGGCATAGGATTTGTTTTTACTTATCCTGTTTAGGACTAAAAATGTGCCTCTTCAAACAGGATTCATATATTTTCTTTTCTTTTTTTTTTTCAATTCTAGAAATGTATCTGTCATTACCTTAAAATATTGCTTACCCTTCAATTTATTTTTTGTCTTTGTATTGTTTCATTTTATCATTTATATATCTTTGCCTCCCTGTTACATTTCCCCTTCTTTACTTGATGGTGCCACACCTTTGTAATTTCTACTATCTTTCAGTTTGCTAATTTGCTCTTGGTCTGGAAACTACTGCTTAATCCATGGTTTAAAATTTAGCATCGATGTCAATGTTTTCAAGTCTAGAAGATATAATTTCAAATATGGCTCTTTTTTTATTGTCTCTTTTTAACATGGTTTTAAAATTTCTTTTAAAATTAATATTTTATAAAATGTTTAATGTTAAACATTTTTATTCTGTATCTCTTTAACATTGTTTTGTTATCAAC
>NW_011888807.1:7135538-7148758 GCF_000151845.1 Pteropus vampyrus
GAAAAACTTATTTAACAAATATTTCACAAAAGCATTCAAAATGTAGATTCCAATGAGCTTACTAAAGCTGGAGGAAGCCACAGTGGAAATAAAACAATGAAATCTTTGCTACTGACAGACAGCTCTCAGACAATCCTTCATTTCCACTGCATACTAAACAGAGGATTAGAATACCTCTGCAACAAACCTATGATTATGCTTCATGATTTAATTATAACTCTACGTATATGTTCCAGGAATGACATATTACGATGACAATTACTGTGAAAGAAATGCATGTTTTTCAAGTTGTATACTCTTAGATAAATAAAGGTAGGGATTTGGTTGTATAGTTTTCAAAACATAGACATAGAATATTTTAAGTTTTCAGATGAGGAAACTGAGGTCCAGAGAGAATAGTAATAGACAGAGAAAGACAGATAGGTCCTATGTTCCTTTACTCTTTGTTTTATCTGAAATTAACTCATTTAAATTGGGATTTTATAAAAAAATAAGGTGGATTACTGTTGGCATATTCTTAATATTACTTATTAATTGATTTCTAATTACAGTTAGAAGACAATTTCTGAGTACTTCTGCACTTTCAATATCTTCCTTCCTGATGTGACTTTAATAATATATACACATGTAATTCTCTTTGTTAAGTAATGAATTGCTTAGTGTATCAATTTAGTTATTTAAAGGGAAGTATACTTTCATGTTCTTAATGTATTTTCAAAATTCTAAAAACTATAGTTTTCTTAAAGAAAAAAAATGGTCTTAAATGAAATTGATGAACTGAACGCTGTGTCATGGTTCATAACTGTGCACAGAATTCACAGTTTTTCTTCACGTGTTATTCAAAAAATGTATTTGTTACTAATATTTGGAATTTAAGAGACTTAATATCAGATCTTTTTTCCACCATGGTAAGATTATTTATACTTAAGTATCAGCTATCTTGAGAACTAACCCAGAAAACCATGCATGGTGTCAACAATTTGCTACATTCTTACTATTCCCTATTTTTGTTACACTTGTCATGTACTTTGACATTTATTTTTGTTCTTTCAAATTTTTCATATTTTGTTTTTCTTATAGTGGTTGATATGAGTTGAATTGTGTCTCCCAAAAAGATATGTTATAGTCTTAAACCACAGTAACTCAGAATGCACACTTATTTGGAAATAGGGTCATGGCAAATGTAATTAGTTAAGATGAAGTAATACTGACGTAAGGAAGACCTGTGATAAGGGAAGGTCCTCTCTTATAAGAACCTCTTATAAGCAAGGAGGATGCCAAGTGAAAACAGAGATAAACAAGGAGAAGACAGACACATGAAAAGGAGGAGAGATTGAAGTGAAACATCTATAAGCCAAGGAATATCTGTGGCTGCCAGAAGCTGAAAGAGGCAAGGAAGAATACTCATTTAGAAACTCTGAGAGCATGATCCTACCAATAGCTTGATTTCAGAATTTTAGACTTCAGAATTATGAGAGAATAAATTACTGTTGTTTTAAGTCACCCAGTTTACAGTACTTTGCTAGTACAGTCCTAGCAAATTAATGCAAGTGATATTAAGAGAAAAGTGAAAAGTATCTTGTATATCTGTCTTTATCATCACTTGAGAAATGAACATAGCAACCATTTACCTACCTATTGTTTTCTTTGGCATGGCTCCCATGGTCATTTTTCTCTACAATCCCTTAAAACCAATGAGCTTCACCCCAGAGTTAAATTTAGATATTTTTATTTGAGACATGGTTTTTACTAGTAAAACATAATAATGATAAAGTTTACCAAATGATAAAAATACAGTTCATTTATTCATTATTAAAGAAAGTTACTAAAATAAGTATAAATATATCTTACATCTGTAATTAAGCATTTATCCAGTAATTACATAAACTACCTTATTTGTTCTTTTCAATGACCATAGATATTAAGTGGGCCAGGTATTAAATATCTTTTGTTATAGATAAGAGTACTGTTTGTTAATGTAGCTAATAAATGACATAGTTTAAAAGAGAAAAAACATCAGTTGTCAATATCCAGGAAGTTATTTTTAATATAAAAATTATCTTGTCCAACTCTGTTAAAAATAAATAGAAAATTGAAACACTGTAGATCTTCTGTAAGAAAAAAACTTCCATAAATCAACATAGGTAAATAGGCATATTAATAAAATTGCCTATAGAACAAGTAACAATCAGGCACCATTGTTGTTGTATTTGAACAACAGGCAGTGAAAGAGGAAGAAAACAGTGAAAAGCAAGGTAACTAGTGAATGAAGGAGCGACACATAAAGTTAAACCCAATTTATAATTATTTTTCTATACATGTTGTATAATTATTTTTCTATACATGTTGCATTTTGAAACTGATTGTCTTAAGAGAGAAAATAACATAACAAAAAGAGAATAGCAATTTATCACCCTATGTTTCATAAAGAATTAATTTTCATCAATTGTGATTCTGTGTGTGTGTGTGTGTGTGTGTGTGTGTGTGTGTGTGTACAGAACATGAGGGTTTCATGTGTGAGTTCAGCCATGGGGATAATCAAAGTAGGCTCTGATTCAACCAATGACTTCAGATGTATAATAATTCACAAGTCTGGTTAGTGGCTGTCACTGCATGTCTTGACAAGTGATACCATCACTTTTACTCAAGAATGCAAGAGTTAATATTTGTTCCCATCAAAAAGGTATATTTGTCTAAAAGAAGTGAACTAGAGATTTGGTATCACAGAAAATGTTTACTTTCCTCCTTTAAGAGGAGAAAAAATGAAAACTAAAGCAATAACCCTGGAAATATTTACTGCAGTTAATGGGAGAAGCATTTTAACACTTTAAATACTTTTAACTTTGCTTTAAAAAGTCTTGGTAAAGTGATTTGGAGGGTTACAAATAAATAAAGATCAATTCTTGACCCAACCATTTGGACTTCCTATGAGTTACGTGTGTCAGGTGCTAGTAACAGGTAGTAATCATTGCATCCTCTCTCTGTATATCATCAGTTTTTACAAGTATTAGAGGCTTCACGGAGAGGTGCTTGCCTAGAGAGAAAGCAAGGCTTTCCTCATTAGCACACAGTAGTGATCCACAGGGTAGACAACATTTGATTATTAATATGAACTGTTAGGGCCAATAGCTGTAACCTGTGTCAAAAACTTGTGTGGTGCTGTTTGGCTTTGGATTTTCTTTCCTACTGTCAAATTCAGTTAAAATGTACCTCTGGAATTAAATGTTGCAAGGGGAAATGAACAGTAGGAACAATTTCATAAATCTTTCTCCTATAGGAATCCTGGTCAAAAACTAAATTAATTCTTAATACATGATATTTTGTACAAGCTTCATAGCTCTCTAAACCTTAGGATAGACACAATATTTATTAATAATGTCCTGAGGTTTTGGAGTCAGTATGTACCTTTACAATTCATTTTATCTCTGTGAAATAATAGTTGCTATAAATTGATTTATTTCCCATTAATGTTCAACATTCCTGTCAGAGAGCTGTTTTTACTTTTCATATTTGGTAATTATGTTAATTTATAGTGAGTATTAACAAATTAAACTTGGAAAAAATATTCATGGATCACCTAGTAACTGACATGAGCATTCCAAATAGAGAATGCTCGATTTGGAGCATACGTTTAGAAATTTATTCCTATGGGTAATTCATAGCAAGTAAAATGATGATATCAAATAATTTCTCATCATGTTCACACACAAACATACAAACACATATACATCTAATAGAATGAAAAAATGAAAGACCTAGAATTGAAAAGATTAAAAGCAAAAGAGTGTGCTTCAAATTAAGATCTAGCTGTTAGCTTTTTAGATTTACCAGTGACCGAGAGTCCTGTTATTAATGGTATTTAATCATAAACATCTGTTGGTAAACATGATTTCAGTAGATATTTTGGATAAGTAATTTATGTATATGCCTGTTTATTAGAAATTTGGTGTAGAGCAGGGGAGAGAAAATGAATGGCTAACCAATACTGACAAAGTTATTTTCTTTAGGATGTTCCCTCCTGCTGACAGTCCTGGATGATGTTTTCCTATCCACAGAATAATCATTTTTCTCATGTTATTTTATATAGCACGGTTTAGAAGCACTCACTTTTTTCACAGAATCACTACACCCCTTCCATTATGAGACTACTATTTCAAACTCTGCAAAATAGAAAATATATATTTCTATAAACTAATTGAGAAAACTAAACTCTGTTTTCCTGCTCTCCCGATTCCACAGTGGATAGAACAGGTTTTGAGAAAGAAATGGTAAAATTAATACTTCTGAAGATCCTTGCTTTGAGAGCGGATATCATTAGGCCCCACAGAGAGGCTAAAGGGAATGGAACCAGGTAGTATGTTTTAGAAAGCAATCAGACAAGACTGACAGATGGTTGTTCAACCTATTTTCCAATGCTCTCTTTAGTTCTCCAGAAATTATTTGCTCCAAGTTTTGCAAGTTTTTGTACATAAATCTTCCAGGGACTCTTCTACCTAAGGTAATGCTTTAGGAACTATTTATATCAGATTCCACCATTTATGAAAATGACATGGATTAAAGAGATGGATTTAACAGGGAAAAGGTCTTGAATATGACAAATAGGTGCCTGAATATTCATATTATGGCTAAGCGTAACACTTGTTCTCTCACAATGTCTTTTAAAACACTGCAGAAAAAAAAACACAAAGTTCTGTCACTTTACAACTTCTGGCTTACATGATGTGACTTGGTAGAATCTGCAGCACCCTCTGCCCTCCAGAGTCCAGGCTCTGAAATTTTATCATCAGCAGTGCTTTCCTTTTCCCTCTCTCAGAGGTAACCACTGCATTTTACATACAAACATTTCCTACAAAGGTAATATTTTAAGTTGAAAACAGGAAAGGAGAATGAATTTACCATTTATCATTCTTTCCTGATGATGAAAATAAAGCATTAGCTGGCAATATTTTCTAGCATTGTACATATCGAAAAGAATCTTCTATTTATTATTAAAGCTCTTTCCACTTCCCAAAAGGATAAGGTACTTTAAAACAAAGAATAAATTTGCTAAAATCATTAAACTTAGCTCTAAGAAGAATTTATAGCAAGAGTCTTTGTCTAAGGGACATTAAAAACTAAAATGGACAGTATCTTCAATAGCAGTTCTACAAAAAGAGTAGATCATTCTTCATATGGTCATTTCTTGCACTGACCTTTGATAAGAAGCCAAGGGCATGGTGCCAAATCATAGTTCTGCAAAGGCATTTCTGAAGGGGGCTAAAGAAATATAGTCCTGGTATGTACCATTCTGATGATCTTACTTGATATAGGGATAAAGCCTAGAAAATCTAGAGAGATGAATGGTTGACATGTCCCCAGGCTGCTGATTCCTCTGGAATTTCAATTGATTCAGTTATCAGACCATTGAAAGTTGAGATGTCTTTTGGGCATTAAAATGTCTTTTCTGTATTGAATGCTATTTGAAACCCACATAATAACAATGATAGCGACAGCAATAATAAAAAAATAATAAGAACTAACATTTAATGAGTGTATTCTAGGTTCCAGGCCCTAATTAATATGCATGGTTTATTTAAGGCTCACAACAACCTCATGACGTAGGTATTATTTCATGTCCACTTTACAAAAAAATATATATATGAAGCTTATAGAAGTGAAGCAAATTGCTTGGGCTCACCTAAATAGTAACTCCAAAAGCTGAAATTTGCATACAACAAGCGTCCTCCAGATCTCAGTGGCACTACTCTATACTAACTTATGTTATACTTTAGACAGTGAAATTATAGCTGGAAAAGGCATTTCTTTGTTATTGTTAGGTAGTTAGGTAGCCATGAGCGATGGGAGCCAAGGTTCAGCTCTGTAACCATAGAAATGACAATACTGATGGTCTAACCCAAAAGATCTTCTTTCCCCCCACTCAAAAAAATAATTTTTCAATTAACAATACCCCTACATTCTGTAGTACAAGAAAGTAAATGACCATAGCATAGCAACCAGTTTAGGCCAGTCACAAACACTTGCATAGTAAGGAGTACCCTGACCTTCTTTCACTTCAGCCTCATTATGCCATCACTATGATGTCATACATATGCCTGGAAGTTCACGAATCTAATTATAACAGACTGAATTCTGGGAAGGTACATGAGCAGCTGAAAATAGGTTATATAACAGCCAACTGTCAATCAAAATGACCTCCCACATCAATAAGCTAGCACCACCCTTGTAACCACACATCATGGCCCAGATATAAGACATATCTCCCCATCTCTATAAGGCTACAGCTCTCTCTGGTGTAGCCTGTTTCTCTCTTGAAATGTATTTCAATAAATCTTATGTTTCCTAAACTTTGCTGATCAGTAATTCTTTACTACATCAGCAGAAAGAACCCAGGCCCCCAGCACCACTGGGCAATAATGAACTTAGATTGTCCCTAAATAAAATAATTTAGCTTATATACTTGTTCAGTTGAAGATTCATCACACCTCCTCAAAGAAGTTAGCTTTGGGAGTATCTTTATATATGGTCATGAATTTCAAAGCTCAGCTTGAAGCTGTCCTAATTAAAACCTGATTATGGCTCTTTGGGCCAGTTAATTTTGAGAATTAAATTGAGGTCTTTGAATGCAGGGATTTGATCAGCATCTGTTGAATGTAGTCAATAAATATTTGTCAAATAACTACAAAAATAATGTTTTACTACCTTCTTGTGCTTACTGAGAATACTCCTATACTGTTATAGTAAGAAAGAAAGCCCGAGTTATGCAGTTGCTTGTCTCATTTGATGTGATAAATGAATGCGTGTATAAATAACCTAAACATTAAATCAAATTTCTGACTAAATACATTATAAAAGATGTGCATGTTGGTAAGGGCTGGGTAGGACACAGTTCTGTTTTATATCCTGAAAAGCCCTCTCTTACCCATACTAATTATATAGGTGTTATTGGAATAAGGATTCTGAAAGATAATTAAAATCTTGCTATCTTTATTGAGTCAATAGATCTATAGAATTTAATAATTGAACAATAGATCCTATTAAAGTTAGTTTTTTCACTGAGAGAATACAATATATTGGGTAGCTCAGCTTAATATATGATGGTTATACCTTGACACGTCTTTAAATTTTTAAATTAATACTTATTATTCAGTACTTAATTGAGATAAAGAGAATACTGTCTCAGTTGAAGGAGTAAAAATCGTTCTCAAAAGTTTGTAACTTGGGGAAAATATATATATAAATAAAAAAAAAACCTTGAATCTATAAAAAGTAGTTGGAAAATTATGATATTATGATAAAATTACCACCCAAGCTTGGTTCTCTCTTCAACAAAATGAAACAAACAAGAAGTATAAGGCAAATTTTCTAAAAAAGAGAAGACTTTCCTCAAATGTCTTTGTAATTTATAGCAACTAAACAACATTAAAACAAAGGTGGTAACTGAATCTTGGTTGAATAGTGTTAAAATCTTTAAGATATATGATAGAAATTTCTAAATATTACCTATTTGTACAGAGTGAGGTTGGGCACACTTCATACATTTAAACATTTTTACAATTAGAGGTTTTTTATTGTTTGTTTGGTTTTTTTTTTACTATTTTTTGGCGTGTACTTTAAAAAAACGTGTAATTATTTTTACTATCAACATTTTAACTCTAAATCATATTCAATTCTAATGTTAAAAAACTTTCAATACAATTGTCTTTTAAATAGATAGCTTCCTTTATCTAAATAATCATAAATAGTGTGTTTTCTAACATTTGATTCTCCTGAGTTCTAATTATTTATACATCATTAATAATATTAAAATTGACCTATATTTACTTATGAGATAACAGAAGGGTGAGGGAATCACATGACCTAGTAACGGGGAGGTTGTTTCTCTCATATCACAAAGCACTATCTTAAATAAAAACAAAAGAACCATGTTTGAGACTTTAACATCCCAAACGGTGAAGTAAAATTGTAGCATTAAACATTTTTAATTATAGTAATGATTGATATTTTTTAGTTTAATTGTAATACCAATAACAAACTTCTGTAGATTAGGATAAAATGTTTAAAAGAGGAGCTTTGGGAGAAAGTGTATCTAAGTAGATAAGCTACTGGCCTAGGAATCAAAGAACAAAAAAATTCAGTGATGATTTGAGAAATAACTCATTCCTTCACCTTGGCCAAGTATAACATCTTTTTGATGTTTATTGAGAAAAAGTTCCCCTAAATTTCTGGATTTCTACACTTTGTATATTTAAGAAAAATGGCCAAGCAAAGCACCAAATCCCAAAACTTAAATAATAAGGCAAAAGATGCTGGTTTAAAATATAAATATATAGATTTAATTAATATATAAATTTAAAGTATTTGTTGTCACATAATTATGATTTCAGTTGATATGTAAATGAAATGTCTCTTCTAAAAATTGTGAGAATTAAAAAACATACTTCTATTTAAATGAATTTCAAGAACAAGCCAAAATTTTTCTGGGGATAGAAGGTAGAATAATGGTTATATCTGGGATAGGGATACTAATTGAGAAAGAGCATAGAGAGTATTGAAGTACTATATCTTTATCTGAAGTATGTATACATCTGTATCTTCGTAAAAGGAATTAAGCTGTATGTTTAAGGTTTGAACATTTTATTGCATATGTATTGTAATTAAAATAAAAAATAAACAACTATGTGTAAAGCATAAACATAAAAGTAGTATTTTATCCAATCTCTATAGGATCTTTGTGGAATTAGACAAAAGCACTTTCAGCAGATTTAGCTTCTTGGCTAAAAGTTTGGCTAACAGAAAAGGGCAGAGTTTCAGCCCTCATTCACTTGATAGAGCCTACACAACAGTATATCTGCACTGCTGCATAAAAACAAATATTATAGAGAAAGAAAAATAAAAAAAAAAACACATTGGTTTGCATGTGTTTAATCACGTCTTAAAGTATGATACAACCTATTCCATGTCAAAATGTTTGAGATTTAGTAAAGGGAAATGTTTTAAATTTTCTAATGCAATACATTTCTATATGTAAATTTTGACCTGTGTAACTAACTGGTAATCAGTATTTACTCAGAAAAAAAAAAAAAAAAACTATTTAGAATTTAATTTTCTTCATCGGATTGACATGACCAATAATCTGTTTGATTAGTGACCACAGAGAAATTATCTTTACCCATACGCTTACAAGTCAATTCTTAATAATAAGGATTGCATTTAAAGTAGATATATTTAAAGTAGGCCTAACTATGGTACAGCCAAAGATTAATTAAGCTGATTTTTTGTTGAAATGTAAGAGCTTAGATTATATATTTTGTGAAATGTGGTGAAATTTGTGGCTGAAACAATCTGAGATATGTCCCTTGATAGAGCAAAAATATCTTGAGTTACCTTTGGATAATTAACCAAATAATATATTCACCTCAGAAATTATAATAGGAGGAAGTCTGGGCTTTTCTGTTTGGCAATAGTTTATAACATTTCGGCCTATTTTTCTGGAGATCTTGGGTATAAAACTCTGTATAAGGTGTTGGTCAAAATTCGCAAGCGAGTTTTGTGGGGTTGAGTGATATAGTACATTCACTACTGAATCCTGTTAGATATTTGTTTTCCAAATATAGCACCTCCGTTTCAGAAAAGAAAGAGGCAAGCTATGAATGTGTTTATATTTGTTAGATTTGTTTACTTGAAATGCGTTCTAAATAATGGGCTTAAGTAAATTAACTTGTTTAAACTTGAATAATTTAAAACTTTAGTGGATGAACTGTAAATTCTCTGAAAAAAATATAAAAGATAAAAAAATTAAAAGTTAACATTCTCTTTTTGCATGATTGTAATGAAATTATTGAACTACATCTGACTCTGTATGCTTTACATTTTTAAAGTTACTCCATTTTGCAATTTAGATTTAATAAAGTATAGATTTAATAAACATAATTGTTGGTAACTGGTAGTTTTTATAACTAAATTGACTATCAATTTACTGTTTCTATTATAATTTGGTTGTGTAATCCTTCAGGATTAGTTACTTTCACCAGCACTATTTACTAACTGAAGTTTAGCAAGAAATTATTTTTATTAATTCACTATTAATGGTTATCTGTATATAAAAATGTATTACAGAATCTCCAGTTAGATAATTTATACATATCAAGCTTCATTTTTTTTTTTTTGTAGAAACAGGAAGAAAAGAATATTGTGGGAATATTTTCTCTTTTAGATAAAAAATTATTTAAAATTTTAAATTCCAAATATAGCTAAACTACTGAGGTAAGATGAAGATTAAATAATCTCATGATAGGTTATTTAACAGGAAATTTCATAAAATGCTTTGTTTTTAGGACTAAGGTAAACCTATTCTCTATTAATTTTTAAAATTAATTTTGCATCAGTAGTTTATTTATTACTCCAAATCTAGAGGTGGAAAAAAAAGATGTTTAAAACCTTAAGTAGAAGTAGAAAACATGGCTATTTGGAAACAAATAAAAATAGATATAAAAAGGTTTGTAAATTGATAATTATCATAGTAACATTACATGTTATAGCTATAATGATTTTTATTACTGCAAAACTTGTTATTCTCATTGACAAATAATTATTTATAACCTACCTTGTCCAAAGGCATTGTGTTTTACTATGGGAATGAAGAGTTATAAGTAAAAGTTTAGGTCCTTCAAGGACTTACAGTATCATTAAGAAGAAAGAGTAGTTAAATAATAAAGAGCTAAAGTACTGGAAAAGTCAATAAATTCTGTAGGAAATCAGAATTGGGGGTCATGTGAAATTATTATTGGTGTCCCTATGCAAATTAATTCTAAATTGTTATATCTTAAAAAAAAAAAACAAAGTTAAGAGAAAGTTAGTCAAAAGAAAAGTCAGTTATTATAACCATTTATTTTTCCACTTTGTATGCTGTTCATTTCCTATGGAAAACCCATGCCCTCTTGTGGACAGGACTATTAGTTTTTATGAATTTTAAAGGTGATCCCATCTTTTTCTCTAATAACAATAATCATTTGTTAGAAGTGGAGACAGGACTGTCAGTACCAGGTGAATATTAGTATATTAAAGATCATTGCATTAATATTTTTGAAAGTTTTAATTTTTTACATAGTTACATAGGCATAATTCTAGCTTCTAGAATTTTTTAAGATACTAAGAAATTTTCTGTGTAATTGAATTTTTCTGTTTGAAATTTCTAAAACCAATTATATAAGCACCTGGTATTCTGTGATTATATGAAAATGTAAGGTAAATATAAGACAGGGTTTTTAATCTGCTCATTTCACCACTGACAATCACAGATCTCTAGACTTTGGACATTTATTTTCCATGTGTTTTAGAACAGCAAACCTAAAGCAAATCTAAATATCTGCCACCTTCATAAATCAAAAATGGTCAAGAACATATATTATAGGGTTGCAAGTAAAATATTTCCTAAGATCTATCTATCTTAAAAATAGAATGAAATAGTTCCATCTGTAAAAGTCTGTATCTCTAAGACTTCTGTAAGGAGACTTCTGTGTAGAGGGTACTGGGATGGATTGCTCCGGTTTGTCTAAGGATCTAGACTAAAGTTTTTAGTAATGTGTTTAGGAGTGTTCATTAACAAGCCGTTTTTACTTTATGATTTGATTTGGTAAATAGTTTCATTATTCAAATTGTTTAATTCTATGAATTACTTTATATGCCAGTCACATTGCCATGAAAGCCTGAATTTAATGTTTTTTAAGCAAACACATACAAGAATTATCATCCTTAATTAAACTCTCAAGTCCTAAATACTTATCTTTAAAAAGAAAGGAAAAAAAGAAATACTCATTGGGCTTGACGTTATATACCAAGAGAAAGTCAAACGTTTTCTCTCCTTAAAGGATATGCTAGATAATACATATCATATGACCTGAAGTTTACAGGCAGAAAGCATTTTACAGTGGTTTCTTATTCAAATTTTAGAGATTTTTCACAAGCAATTTATGTAGGTACAAGCTTCTTAAAATGTCCTTTGGGCACATCTGTCTTCCCAATTTCATCAATTCAGCTGAATATAATACCCATGTCCCCAGGTAAAAGTCATGATGCAATTCTATCAGACAGTTGCTGTACTTTGCGCAGTGTGGGTGTGAGAGCTAATTTTGTCCTTAGATTCAGAAGCTTCATTAACAGTCTTAACACATTCACTGCAGCTTTCTAAACCTCTCAGGCTTTAACACTTACACTACTGCAGAACTGGGGAGAAAGAAAAATAAAATGTTATCCTTGTTTTGAAAACACATTTCTGACTAGCAACAAATAGAGCTTTTTTGTGCACTTCCAAACCTGAGTTCTGACAATGTCATGCTATGGAAGACTTTTCTGGCAGTGAACAATTGATATTTTGAGAAAAGTACTTTTTCCACATGCACGAACACACAAAAATTTTGTACAAACATAAATGAAAGATACGATGCCTAGACTTGATTATAGGAATTATGTATAGCTATGAAGAACATTATTATTTTTTAAAGCAATCCTGTTATTGTATTTTAAAAATCAAATTCCATATTATTGTAATTATTCAATATTAGTATTAATTTCTCAGATTTCAGTGATTAATAATCCTATGAAAATGCTGTCTGTTTTTTAAATGAAAGCATTTATCAAAGTCTAACCTTTGAATCTCAACATCTATATTCAATGATTATGTCAGTGAATACATACAATTGTTATATAGATTTTGAGAAAGAAAAATGCAAGTTATTTCCTTAGCAATTACAACAAGCTTTGTTAGACTTACTCAAACAGATATACTAGAGATATATTAAGGAAAGTATTGTCATATATGTTCGCCAGTCTACCTATCTATCTACAAATAATATACCATAATTATAGTTCACACGGTATCTAACCAGTCTAAACTTTGGGTTACACATGTGAAAAACACTAGAGATGGTTAATGAGCAAACACATAAATTAAAATTTACATATATTAACATTTCAACAATTAAAAGTATTCAAGATAGAATATGAAAACAGTAACAATTGCTTATTTTAATTCTTAATGCCTATACTGTTCATTTTCTTAGACAACATAATAAAATCTCTAGCTATGTAAAATCGTTATATTTTTAATGGACATACTCAGGATTTCTACATTGTCTCAAAGCCATAAACAGAAAAAGTTTCTAGGTTTTTGGCACTAATCTAAAATCTGAGAACGAGCTTAGAATTAGGCACAAGTATTAATT
>NW_011888807.1:7149268-7160505 GCF_000151845.1 Pteropus vampyrus
AAGACACCTTAAACTCTTTCACCACAGACAAGTTTTATTATGAAAAGAAGACTATGTTTATATAATATTAAATCATATGTAAATGTAGTTCTCCACCCACCTCAGGTAAGATTTAGGAATCATCTTCTATAGCTTATTTTATCCTATGCATTATTCCTTTTCAAGCATTTTTGGTGGCCTCTAGCACACACTCCAGTAGACAAATGGTAGTAGGCTTTACGAATATAAGAGAAATGTGTAGGAGGAAGTATTAAACTTGAAATAAATTCTATTTATAATCTAATCACCTGCCTGTATCCACTCCTCATCTTCCCCGTACCACCAAACAATGGGAAAGATTAACATCATTCAATTTTAGCAACTGTATGTCTTAAACCAGCCTATGTTCATTCTCTGCATTATAGACCAAGAAGTTAAGGGAAGAATTACATGGAGGGGTCCCCCTTCTATTGGCAAGGATATGGGCCTGTGTCTACATCAACAGTCAGTCTGAGGAGGATGGAGTTATGTGATACTTCTTAAAATGTAGGCTTTTTGTGCTGTAGTCTGGAGTAATATTATTTTTCTTACCCACTGTACCTATAATATAGCTCTTGCCTCTTTGCAGATACCGATCACAGTTTTATTAATAAAAGGGAACAACCTAGAATTTCTTCCTGTGATTTTTCCTTTGATAATCATTTTCTTCTTATGGGATATTGATTTCCTTGTTTTTTTTTTTTTTTTTTCATTTGTTTGTTTCTTTTTGTTTGTTTGTTTGCTTTTTTAATTCTAGCTTCCTGACTCTCATTTCTGCTTTCTCTCTCATGTGGTGTCTCACCTTCTGGTTTTTTGATCTGGATCTTTTCCAGATACTGATTAGATTATAATTGCTTAGAAAAGGAGCTAAAATGTTCCCTCAACAATAAGTCTGGTGTCTAAAAGAGATCTGGGAAGTACAGGGTGCCAATTTTACTATCAGCACATTTTTCTTGGACTGTGGATCTTGTAGTTTATATTTCTATAAACAGTCAATTAAAAACTAATGTAACTGCTATGAAGTCACCATATTTATGAACATTGCCAAATAAAACTTCTTAAATAAACGTCATTTATATAACATCATTTTATAAAAGAGAGTATCTTAACACCAAAGAAGTAGAAAAAGGGCACTCTCAGAGTAATGCACACAATTCTTATGAATGGAGCTTGTGTGAAACTTACAAATCTACTTACTTTTCTCATTTTTCTGCACATCTATTGAATCTTCTCCTGAGATACAGTCTGTCTAGAAACTAATAGTTGGAAACCATTGGCAAAATGCTTCACACACTTAGGTTACAGCTGTGAAATAGTGAAAAGAGCTTGGACAAGATATCAGAATGTGTGGAAGCAATGACCCTTAGATCTTCATTTAAAAATGAGATGACAACATCTATCACTCATGCCTTCCATGATAAGTGAGAAATATATATGTAAAGCTCCCTGTAGATAATAGGACATTTTGTTAATCTACTTAGTTATTAGTTTTGAAGATATTGGTCATACTCTTGGAAATCTTCGTAGTACTTTGTGTCTTTTTGATAGATTTTTACAAAAGAAAATATATATATACATATTTACTTCAGACTTTGCCTGTGTCTTTAGAAAGCAGAGTAGAAAAGAAGCTATGCTATAATGATCTCCTGCTGAATCTTTAAAAATAACCTAAGTTTCATGTACTATAGCTCTCACGTGCTTCTGGAAAAATTACAAGTCAATAACATAAATCAAAAGAAAAGCAGTGAATTGGTTGTTTTGGATTTAAAGGCCCTACTCTACCCACACCACCATCTCTACCTCTGTAGTGATATGTCTGTAAGGAGGCCTGGTGCTACAGCTCTTGAGTAGAGTCTATTACAAGGTGGACTCACCTGAACTAGTGCATTTTAGATTAAATGCTGGCATCCTCTGATCCATATAAGATTTTGTATTTCTCTCTCAGATCTACATTTTTATGATTATCCTCAAAATATGATACATGAATATTTACATATGTTAACCCCATAGAATAGAAAGCAGCTTAAGAATTTCCTTTTATTTTGAATTTATGCAAGGAACTGACATGTCTGAACGATGCCATTTGATACCAGAGAACTATAAAAAAAATATTAAATACTTGGAAGTATAAGTGTAATATACTTATTTTGACCAAATATATCCTCATTCCTTAATTCATAGATGTTTTTAGCCCTTCTCCAAGAAGCTAGTTCTGTTAAGTGACATTTTTATTTATCAAGTAGTACTTACTTGTTTTGAAAATAATATAAAATTTCTTTTGAATTAATAAAAGCACTAAATTTTTTTAAAATACTGTATTTATTTATTTCTTTAGACATAATAAAACAAAAGAAGCAGATTTAAAAGGAGAAAAATTGTGTTTTAAAATTATAATAATGCTTCAAAGAAATATTGCAACAATGCACTCCATCTTCTGGTGGATACAATGGCAATAATCTATTCAGTTTACTGGGGCATCTGGGTATGGTACCCAGCTTTAGGGAAATTTAGAAGAAAAAACGTGAGGTGCTTACATTAAAATCACTGTACTGGTTCTGGTTTTGAAATTGTTTCCCTTAAAGTTTGTGGGGTTTTTTTTGTTTTTTTTGTTTGTTTGTTTGTTTTTTAAATCTGGTATTTTTAGCCAATGACTTCATGTTGTCCTTACAGAGTCTTTGCTTCAAAATGAGCTGATTCAACAAATTAATTTCAGTATTTGAATAGGTCCTCATTTCATTATTTACAATTTTGTGTGTTGTGTGTGTCTCCTCATTTGTGAGAATCTAGTCTATAAAAAAAAAAAAAACAGCTTATCTGCAATCATTTTCTTTGGTGGACATATTAAGCTAAGTCTTAGGACTGAAAGATTAAAACTGGTCTTTTCCTTTGAGAAGCTCCCTCTCTCTTGATTTTCCTTTCAAATACCTCCCCCCATCCCTCCCTGATTGGAATCCCCAGTTATTCAGAAACCATTCCAATGAATAATGCCAGTAAGATCAACTAATCTGCATTTACTAAGGTTAGATATGTTTTCAATGAAGGGACAACATAGACTCATATGAAAATAGCACTAACTGCATCAGCACCACATGCAGGTTACAAACTGTGAAGTCTTCCTCACTTTAGAGCAAGAAGAGTTCTCTATAGACTAAGGGTCAAGAGAGGTCTCACCTTCCCTTAAGGGGTGTTTCTGCTCTATCTTCTGCTCCTCTGACAAGAATCAAGAGCTCACTCTTGTGTATTCAAGGCAATACCCACTAAGCCGCTTGACTCTAAGTATCCGTAACTTTACACTGGTTGACACATTCAACAAGGTCAATCTGCAGTTGAAACCTCTTTCAGTCTCTCAGCTGATTTGATCTAAGTCTAACATGAGAATAAATGAAACCGTAGCACACAAAATGTGAAAATCCAGTTTTTTCTAGCCATAAGACTAAACAATATGAAAATAGCCTGGAGCACAATCTTTGAGTATCAGTTACCCAGCAAGATAAAGCCCATGTTTGTTTATCTTGAATGAATCAGTCAATACTACCTTCATTTTTTTGATCATTCTCGTTTAAGTCAGCCAACACATATTTATGGTGTCTTCCATGGCCAGAAAATTTATAAGTCTCTTGAGTATTCAGGAGTGTTCAGGATATAGTCCTTGACTTTAACAGGTTTCCATTCAATGGGGAAAATAGTTTATAATTATGGAAATAAAAAAAATAGTTTTCACTGGAAGATGGGTGCTATGAAGATATCAGAGGTAATTATGAAGGTTCTATGGGGAGTTAACTACTTATTGGAATCATGAGCGGTGAGAAAGAGGTAACCATTAAAATATCTGTGGCATGGGATTGGGAAGGGGAGGAGAGGCCCAAGTAAAATAAAGAGTCAGTTTAAGGCCGATGGAAAACAAGTCTGAAGTATTCTTAGAAGTTTTCTCTAAAGCTCAGTTGCTGTGCTGGGACCCTATTATCCTGTCTAGCTCTGCCCATCTGCTCCCTATTTAATTACAAGCATCTTGCTCAAAATCGGATGTGCTACATAAAACCAAGAAGCCATCCAAAGGAATCTGAGCATCTCTACTATCCCAGAAAACTCCTGCTGTACTCCTTCAACTTTCCACCACAAGACATATACTCTTAGAGATAAATGCCAGCTCAGATGAAACCAGAATTCATCCACCTCTTAAACATTACAGTTGAAATCCATGTGAATAGTATAGTTACATCCAGAGAGACATGATATATTTTTTTGGAATCAGAGATCCAGGTATAAATTCTGCTTCTTACGATCTTAAGAAATCACTTAACTTCTCTGACTCCTAGCTATATCAATAAAAATGTTAATCAATGTCTGTCTATTTTACTCTAACTAATGTCTCATATTAAAAATTATAAACAAATTTGTGTGGAGTATAAAGACATTGCCTCTGCTCTAAATCTCTGTAACATCTTATGAGGGCGATAAAGAACAAATAAAATTTATAAAAATACTCATTAATAAGTAACAGCATCATGAAAAGGGAATCAATAAAATATTAGAGTATAAAATATATTATTTTTTAACTAGAGGAATAGAAATGGAGTATTATCTCCATATGTTTGATCTTGAATTTTTAGGGAATTTGCAATTTATATTTAACATATTTGGGTGTATATGTACATCTGTTTAAAAAAAATAATGTAAAATCTAAAGTATGAAAGTTGAAGATTATGGGGTTTGTTTGAAAGATATTTCCTTAACCTATTTGATTAGATCTTAGAAATAAAAGTGAATAGTGAGAATGAAGCTGAGAATGCAGTTTGGAAACTGAAATTTATTTTGTAGAAAAGAGAAACAGGAACCATCAAATCTTTTAGATTAAGGGGAGATACATTAAGGTATCTTAGAAATATGTCTGTTTTTCTCTATGTAGGAGAATTTCTTGTGGGGGAAAAAATAAAGGCTGGGAGATCTGATAGGATTACTGGACTATAAAACATGTTCATGAGCAAGTACAGAATATTTGTGTAAGGACAGCAAGGATAACATCCTTTAAAATAGATAAACCAACCATGTTTATTATTATTATGTTAGTACAGTTAAATAATTGTAAGGGTCTTAATTTAGAACTTTAAAAGATATTAAACTTGAGATATGCACTATTGTGTGCAAATGATATGTAGTGTCAATTAATTCTAAAACTATTATTCAAAATATTCTGTCGAATTCTTATGAATTCGAGCTATAGATTTACTTTCTTAAAGTTGTCACTTATCTTTCAGGAATAATGTTCATTCTATTTAAAACTGCATATAGGGGTTGGCTAATTTGATACCACATTCTGCCCATTTCATGGTTTTCAAAAATGTTAACTATCTTTAGTCTACTATGAATATTACTTATAGTAAATAAAAACTACAGATAGCATCATCTATTAATTATATAAGATTTCATACAGAGCTTTAGTCAAACACTTTAAATAGAGACATCTGACATGCTTTATAAAAGAATCTACACCCTGGATTTACTACTGCTTCTTAGGTATATAACCTTGGTTAATTTACTTAACCTCTCTAATTTCCTGATCTTTAAAATGGGATGATTTTAATACCTATCTAATAGGATTAATGAGTTAATAAAAGTGAAATTCTTTAAGCAGTTTTAGCACTAAGTACTTGTTTAAAATAGAGTACTTGTTATTATATACTACACACTTTCTCTTCTCAAAGGGCAATTTTATTTTGTAAACAAGCCTTAAAATTTCAGAGATTGATTTTGTGAAGGGGAAAAACAAGTCATACATTGCCGTTTTTTAACTAAAGTCTGTAGGAACAAAATTGAAAGAAAAGTTAGCAATTAACTAATCAATTTAGACTATGTCTTCATTTAACTCTGATTATAAACACTAAAGGAGGTTCATGTTGGGGCTTGACTGCTGTCTACATTGACAAATTAACCAGATAATTGGCATTTCTTATCTTAATGGTATATTGTAAATATATATGCAAGTCGTAGACTAAATGCCATGCAGTATTCCAAGCCTAAAGTGAATTTGAAACAAAAGGTGCAGTAGATTTAACTTTCATTAACCCATTGACATTCTTGTCGCCAACCTCATTTAAAAAGAAATTCCATAGAGATTTAGTAGAATTAAAAGAAAATGCAGTCTATGTACTTCACCCCTCCATAATTAGTAATGTGGAGACAGTGTTTTATAATTTGAATGGAAGTCAGGATACATTCAATGTCTTTCTTGATCTTTAATTAACAAGATGTATAAATTAAAGCAAGTCACTTAAGTGCATCTTATTTTTTCATTTGTAAAATGGAAGTTGCATAGATGATAAGAAAGAGGTACTTGGCAAGGAAGTTTCACGGGCCAGCACTCTGTTTTAGGATCCTTGGTGAAATGCATGATATATCGCAAGAAATGATAAAGATTTAGCAGTGATAGTTTTTTCATATTATGTGAATCTAATTTCTTTAGAAAATATACAGGAAATAATAAACGCTTTATACAGCCATATTATAGAATTATTGAAGTAAAATACTTAGTCCTCATCTTTCTAATAATTGATAATGACAAATATCTAGAAAAGTTAAGTCCACAAATGTTTGTAATAAACAATCAGAAAAATGACTTTTATTGTTTTGAAGCCACAAAGCTGATAAATAAAAACTAATTTTTTTAGGAAATTGATTCTGATATGTGAATGGGAAGAAATCTCATGAACTTTCAATTATGATTACTATAATTAGGAAGCCAAACCACTTAATTTCTCAATTAAGATACACATTGAGGAACAGAGGATATGGAATTCTGGCTTATAAGACTATTGACAAAAATAAATATAACATTTCTTTCACAATTAAAAATCAGTCTGCATATTCTATTCATAGAAAATGCATTACTTTGTAGAACAGTCATTATTAACTAACTCGAAAAAGAATAATTTGGACGTAGTGAATATTGCCTCCATAGTTTACACTTTGGAATTTGTCAAAAGATTAGACGAGAAACAATGCAAAGATAATATTAAAGATAGATTTAATGAACTTCTTGTTGGTTTAATTACATTTTCTTTTGATTTCTTATTTCAGATGTTGTCACCAATTCAATTGAGAACAGAGTTGCAGTACATCTGAAGCTATTTTTCCAGTTAAATTTTATACTTGCTCTATTCTGAGAATATAAATCATAAAGAGTGAATTTTAAAAAGAGCCTCTAAAAATTAATCTTATTGTTCTGGTTTTGTTCTTTAATGGAATTTCCAGGACTTCAAATTACTGATATTAAACAATAACTAAAATATACATTATTAAATCATAAAAAGTGTGTCTTATCTTTATTATAGATTAATAAAGACAATATCTCATGTCTCTAGCCTGGAACACATCACAATAGAGAACAAAAATGTAATTCATACTCAGAAAAATAAGATTCAAGATCTGGCCAATTAAGAGCAATCAATTAACTTATTTGAGTTTTAGTTATCCAATGATAGATGGGAATTAAATAGCTAACGTGCTTCCTAGCTTCCAAACTACAAGTTAAATAAGAGCAACCTTTAGATGAATAATAACTGGAATTTTATTTAAAGAGGTGTCTGAGTAACTTCAGCTGAGTAAGAAGTTACTTCAATGGAATATGTAATTTCAGAATGTGCAATTTTTTAAACTACCAATTATCTTATTTAAGACATTTCAGATTAATTTACTAAAATTCCAAATGTCACTTGCTAAATTTGAATCAAGCCATTATCTTCCCTATTTTGTTCTCGTCACTCTAATCCACTATACTTTCCTAATTATAAACTAGCTCACCGATATGGGGATTCCTCTAAGTTGGACAAAAAATAAGTACAGCTTTATTAGGGATCTCTTCCTTTTATCAATGTTGTATCTTAATGAGTTCCCTGGATTTGAAATCAAGTAAGAATTAAAAGTTTAGATAAAACTTGAGAGAGGTTAGAAATGCTCAAATAATTTTTAATTCTCAACTAGATCGGCTACAGTTATAGATCAACCCATTGGCCCATGGATCCTGAAATACTTAAATATGCAAAGATTCAGCTGTGTGACGATTCAGTAATTCAATATTATCCAATAATGTTCATGTCTACTAGTTTATTTGCTACTGAGATTTTTTTGCAGTTCGTTTCATTTCTAAAACTTCTTTCACCAGAAAAGCCCCAAAATTCATTTTTGCCTTTCATTTTATATCTAAGTTTAGGGAAGGGTAATTGTATTTTGAAGTTTTGCTTTCTATTCCAGGGCAGATCCACAATAGCGAGACCCTCAAATTATATATTTTTATTCACACAAGTTGCTTCATATAATTCTCCAAAGTTCTCCAATTTTCCTTTAATATTTTAGAAATAGTATTAGATTAAATTATAAATACATTTAAAATTCCATTACCCTTCACTTTGGATGTCAAAAATGACAAAACAATCTATTCTTGAGATGAAATTGGTCAAATATTAGTCTAATTGTTCTCGTATTATTTGCTACTAAAATTCCATCTCTTTGGCTTTGGATTTGCAAGAAAGACAGACCTTATTTATATAGATTTTGCAACCATAATTTTATTTTTGCACTTATTCTAAATTGCTATTTATACTTCAATAACTTTAGTGACTTCTTATTTCAAAATTAAATTGCCTGTGGCCATTATATGTTAATTACATTTTTTTTTTAATCTTTACTTTATCACTCACTCCTGAACATGATTCACATAACTACTTTTATCATTTAGACAGTTTTTAGGCATTTTTCCCACCTGCCTTGGTCTCTCTACATATGTCTAAGTCTTGGTCTCAAACCACTTATCCATTTACACTCACTCACTTATTGATATCTCAGTCATCTATGTCAATCGCACAATTTTTTTTTTTAGCACATATGCATGCACTCAAAATAGAAAAGTCATATCTCCAGATAGAAATCATCTCTAAATTCCAGACTCATATATCCAACATCTCCCTTTGTGTATCACAAAGACTCTTCAAACCATGTTTGTCCAAACCTCAAATCCTGATTTCCCACTGGCAATAAATAGTGACTTTGTGCTCCCAACTTCTTTCTCCAATAACCCGAAAACTATCCCTTCACCTTCTCTTGCACCCCACATTAAGGCATCAAAAATCATATCTGTACTACCTTCAAAATAGATCTCCCATCTCACTGCTATCCCATCTTTGTGCTACCTCTTGGTCAAAGGCACCATCATTTTCCTCCTGAATTATTTCAGTAGCCTGCAGACTGATCTACTTGCTTCCTCCACTGGCCTCTCCCTACTCTTACAGTTTACACATGACATAGCAGCCAAATCTTTTTACAAGGTGAAATATGTCATGCCTGTGTACAAAAACTGCAAAATCACTACCTATCTCCTTAAGAGTAAGAAACAAGCTCATATAAATAGCTTACAAGGTCCTACAAAATCAGTGATAATCTGCCTGCTAACTACTGCTCCCACACTCATTCCCTGACTTCTACCTCCTTTTCCATTATGTCATTCACTTCATCAATATCAACCTCCTATTCACTAGCTCAGTAGCTCTGATTATTCTAATTAATCAAAATTGGAATCTTTTTAACAATTTTTGAATAAGGCAGTCAGACTCCTGTCTTAAGATATTATTTGCTGTTTCCACTACCCAGAATGCTCTTCTCCTAGTAATCCACATAATTTACTCTATCAAACAATGAGACAACACAATTTGACTGCATTCTTAAAACAGAAGCTGTGGGCTATCTTGTTAACTTTTAGTTATACATTTCATTCTATAGAGATTAATAATCTGATTTTAAACTTTTAAAAAGATTCATTGAGTATAAACTTTCTTAGGTTCTAGAGTTCAATATTATTAATTTTGTGGTCATCTTTCACTAAAATATTACACTATCCACTTCTTGATGTTTATAGCCTTAACACCATAGTACATTACTATCACAGCTTTAAAAGTTTGCTTAGGTACCTTTTACTGACATTTACAGACTCTTTCTTCAGAGGCTTTGATATGCTATTCTCCAAATTCTAGGTTATGATTTGCTTCCAAATTATTACTTGGTTGTCCTAGAATCTCCCACTAAACCTTGTTCTCCTTCAGATTAAATTGGCTAAATTTCACTCTCTAAAAGCATAACGTACATTGCAGATACATTCTAAACAGCTTTGAGGCAAATTACAATATTCATTTGTTATATGTTTTCTTTATAAAGTATCTCACATTTAAATATAAAGAGTCACAGCATTAATGAAAAACACAATAAAAGAGCAACCAAAATATAATGTTCATCTGAAGCATATGTTTGCATATGCAAGTCATATAACATTATACGATATACTATAAAATACGTAATATCAGTCATTTGGTATATAATGAATCTTTTCTACTTTTTTGATTAAGTGAATCTAAGAGTATCACTATTTCTTCAAAAACAACTTTTTCAGTAAATATGCGCATTTATAGAATTAAGTAATAATAAATTAGATAAATAAAATAAATTTACAGATTCTAATATTAGAAAAGCATATTCATGATAATGTGAAATTTCTGGGGAAATAATATATTTTTTAACTTTCTAAAATAGTACTACCAATAATAATAAATACAATAATTTTAGAAAAAATAAGATAAAAGAAACAAAAAGGACAAAAACTACACTGAAATTTTAGTTTTTTTTAATGGAAAAAGTTGGGCTAAACATAATTTTAAAATATGAAATATAACAACTTGCCAAATATGTCAGATAATATTTATTCCATCAATATAACTTGCTATATGAGTAAATATAAATCTCTAATATATAGACCTATTAATATCTACCGCATTATTTTTGAGGGCTTGTGAAATAATCTTGTATGTATTTAGCTTTTAATTCCTATGGTTTTAGTAAACTAAAAATTTGAAGAATTTACGGAAACAGAATATTACTATTTTGAGGTATAGACTTAGCAAAAACATGTCTTTATAACAGCAACATGCAAAAGAACTAAGTAAAATAACACTCATTTTTAATTATGTTGAAATCTATATGTGTTTCAGCTTAAGATAAAATTATATGTATATATTAACTGGTTATTTTGGTAAGCATGGACTGTGGTTTATAAAATACCGTCTAGTTTTTTTTTTTTTTTTTTCCTCCCATCTCTGCCAAACTACCCCCACCATCTGTAATTCTTTTTTAATTGACAAATTTTCTTGTTAGAACTGGTTAATATTTTATGGTAAAAAGTT
>NW_011888807.1:7161695-7173499 GCF_000151845.1 Pteropus vampyrus
TTAGAACTGGTTAATATTTTATGGTAAAAAGTTTTCTTTTTCTTTTCTCTTGCACTGAATTCCTTATTTCTTGGATTTTATGTCTTCCTCTTACACCGTCTAGTTTTTTTTTTTTTTTTTTCCCATCTCTGCCAAACTACCCCCACCATCTGTAATTCTTTTTTAATTGACAAATTTTCTTGTTAGAACTGGTTAATATTTTATGGTAAAAAGTTTTATTCTATACATGTTAAATATAAATTTAAAGATATATGTTTCATATTTTCCACATACGCTATATACATAATGTTTCAAGCAAAGGCTAGCTATATTTTTAAAGAATTGCTCAGGTAAATATAATTTGCCTTATTGCTGAATAGAATTTTATTTTGAGACATTTGTTTCTTCACTCATAGAACTCTCAGTATAATGAGATTTTATAAACAGAATGACAAACCATTTAAAGTGAGAAACGAGCAAACAGGTGTACGGCTTGTGCCTAATAGGCCTTCCCTTAGTTTCACAGTCTGATAATTTTCTTTGCACACTGCCTTGACCTGATTATTCATGACTTTTTGCATAATGAGAGAAAGCTTTTAGACATGTTAGGTATGACATACAAAATCTGCAGCTATTCAACCATCTTGAAAAATTCTGTTGAGGTTTTTAGGTAGATTTAGCAATCAAATAATAATTTGATGCAACACGATCAAAATGTTGAACCTATTTTCTGAAAACTTTGAAAGCATAAAACATCTTAGGATATTTCACCAAATCATTGTCTGTATAAAACTATGCTCATACTTGCTTAAATGTGATTAAACAAGTAATTAACACACTATTTGCCACTCCTTAAAATGTTTTCTAAGGGATAAAATATTTTACTCTATTAAATTTGTTATGTTTATCCATTATGAAAAAAACAAAAAATATGCTACTCACATCAATTGCAAATTAGACTTTGACATATATAACTTCCAGAGATAAATTTGATTAACAGATCTCGAAAATAGTAACAAGCACACAAAAGTAAGTGACATTTAAAATGAGATATAATTTATGTATTTGAATGTGTGTTTACATATGTATATACATACATATATATACATATGTATGTGTGTATGTATATATATATAGACATATATATATACATACACACATACATACATATATGTGTGTATACATACACACAATGGTTTTCTTTGCTGTGGACTTTTTGTTCTATTTCTAGGAAATATTGAACCTTAGCTAAGAGATGATTAGCTTTGTCTCAGATTCTGTTCATTCTAGTGGAGTTTAAGTATATTTTCATTTTGACAATTATATTTATAATTCCCAGGAAGTATTTGTTATTTTATCCTTCTTTTTCTATTAGCTTATTTCTGAATTTGTTATTTTTCCTTCTTTTTCTATTAGCTTATTTCTGATTTTGTTGTTTTAGTTTTTTTTCTTTTCTTTGTTCTTTTTTTATTGTTCTGTTTGTTTTACAAACTCTGAGGATGCCTAGTAGAAACTGCGAAATTTCTATTTTCTAAATTAATTCTAATTTCTTTGTGACTAGGAACATTCGTAGTTCATCTTGGTCCCCAATTTATGATTCTAGCTTTTCTCACATATGTGCTGTAGTAGATACTCTATTTTCCATACTTAGAATCATCACAGACAAATAATATCTTTAGGAATCTGTTCTCAGGAAATGCTTGGTGTTGATTTAAAAACATATGCATATGTGGTAGCAAGGGGCTTACAAGTGCTTTGAATTTCTGATTTCTGATTTGGAATTTCTTTAGGGTTCCCTTGAAACATACTTCTCTAATCATGGTATTTTGCACTATGGTTTTCATTGGCTTTTTTCTTCATCATGTTAATGTTATGTGCTTTCCATACCCAAGAATTTTCTCAAGCATAAGAGAAAATTAACATAAAGCATAGTAAAGTTATGATTTTTACCTTTTTAGAAGCAATCTTTTCTAATATTATAAAAATATCTTAGGTACAATTAGTTTGAGCCACCAAATATTTGAAAGAGAATCGCATTTTTTTTTACTTTAATTATGTAGATATTTTGTTCTCTCTCTTATTTTCAATTTATATTCTTTCTTTAGTGCACTACCAGTTTACATATGTTTAAAATGTCTCATTAGTCTGTCTCATTAAGGAGACTTTTAAAAATATTCTGATATTTGTCATAGTACACCTGAAATTCACCCTCTTAAAATGGAAATCTTAATGAACACTAGATAACTAATAAAATTGGTAGTGATTAAGTATTAAAGTGAGTATCATTGTCTTAATAAACATAATAAAAGATCTTCTGAAAGAAAGCTAAAAAATTCATAAACATGACAAAATAAAGAAATACTTCTTCGGGAGAATATATAAAACTGAATTCAACATAATTTGAATTTTATTTCTTCAAAAAATCTAAACATTCCCATTTATATAAAAATCAACATTTAATCTCCTTTAGAGAGAAAATGATTGTATCATCTATCATAATATTTTTTTTTTCAGGGGAAAGCATGAACACAGTCCCCCACTACCACAAATTATGCAGTCGAGTTCCCCACATTTGGGGAAATAACAGTGGTCAGCACATCCGGTGTGAAAGGATAAGCCTCATCCTGGGAAAACCACCTTCATTACCCTGCCAGGTAAGTATATAATATTTTGATGATTAATATAAATATCAGGTATCACATTTTCAGTTGTTAAAGACTCAAAATGAGTAAAAATGTCCTGGCTTGTTTGCATAGTCACTGATTCACTGTTACAGTGTACACAGAGCAATTCATCTGTTGCTGTAGAAAGGTTACCAATAGTACAAGATTAGCCTGACCTCGAGAGTCTTATGACACATTTATTGAAGCGAATAGAAATTGGGATTTCTATAGCAGATATTTATATTACTGAAAATTACATGTTGCATTTATGTCTAGTAAATCACCATCGCTTCTAATTAATTTAAGTGAAAACATATTTCTTACTCTTGATATCTCAAAATAAGTAGTATGTGCACACCCTGTTTGTTTGCTGAATGACTGTACTATATTTATTTAAAAGCTACATGAATTTCCAAAATTTGATCTCCTCTGCAAATATGCAAAACAATTTTTAATGGTCAAAACCATGGATCAGTATTGTCATATGATATTCTGATATTCCATAACTAAGGTTATAAACTGACCCACATTAAACTAGAAATACTTCTAATATACAAAAGGTGTATATTTTTACATATCTATAAGGCATTTTGCAATGATGCTTAAAATATTGCTACTTCTCCTAAAACATACACACATTTTCTCACATATGTGCTGTAGTTATTGTGCCGGAGCACAATAACAACAACAACAACAAAAGCAAAACAATAATATCAACAACATCCCATTTATAGACCCCTGGAAATATATCTGCATTAGAAGAGATCCTGAGGCATTGTATAAACAAAGATGACTTAATATGTTCCATTAGGCACATTGTTAGGCATAGGAAAGATAAAGAAAATAAAACAATGTAAGTGACCTTAGAGGATTTATGATATATTTTGGGAAAAATGAACATGTGTAAAATCAAAATCATTAATACAAGTGATAAATACTACATGCTAAATAGATGGGGCAAATCTTATTACAGTTAAAAAATTTAAAAGAGATACTTCCAAGGGCTTGGAAAGTGGCATAAATTGTACTTTAGAAGGTAGAGTTAATATGGATGGAGAGAAAAACAAGATGGCAATATATATCATGATTAGTTAAACAAGTCTAATCATTTCTTCAAAAAATAAAAGAATATTTAGGAAAAATGCCCAGATTATATTTATTGGGGAAGAGAATGTTTAGATGACACTGTTGAAAAGATGAATCTAAAAAATAATAGAATTAGTCTTTAGGCATTAGAAATATTTTATTTTTAACTTAATTTGTTAAATGTATTTAGTAAAATTTTAGGACAGATATATAACATAGTTTATAGAAAAGAGACTAGAATTAGCAAAATAAAAATGAATTTGTGAAGCCTATGAAAAAGAGGTGGTTTTCACGGAAATAGAAAGAAAGGAAGAGACTCAAGGGATGAAAGAAATATCACCAGGACTGTCATTTGAATATGGACAGAAAACAAAGTCATACATAGCTATTGATACTTTAGCTTTAGAGAGTAGAAAAATAATAGAATTCCAGACAAAAAGAAAAAAGTTTAGATACAGAGTTATTTATGAAGGAGAAGGAAAGGATGTTGGGAGGCATATATAAATTTATCCAATTTCTCTAATTCTATCTTTTATAAAGGGTCATTTTAGATAGAAATTAAAAAGCAAAAATACTATAAATTTAAAAACTAAAATAGTTTATTCTAGCTACAGAAAGACTTGCCAGGAAGGCAAACACAATTTACTGATTGCACAGGAGATTAGTTAATTAGTATCTAATGCAATAAAAGAAATACAAGGAGTAAATGCTTTTCATCTGACAAAACATAACATACCAATGTTTGATGAAATATATTATTTTTAACTTAAAGTTTTAGTATAATACAAAATACCAGAAGAAATTTACAGGGGAAAGTCGATTCATGCATAATTTATACTTGAGTGAGAACCTATGGCTAGACATGTGAATCTGGCAGGATATTACAGAAGCGATAGGTAAAGCCATTCAATGAATGAACTTTCTAACTTTATAAAAAACTTAAAAATAGAAAATAGGAGAACTAAAGAATGAGCCTTGGTGTGCCCATTTAGAGAGTGGAATTATCCTACTTCATTATCCATTGTATAAGACTCTCTAGATGTGTATAGCTTTGAGCTTGTTCTTTCAATTTTCAAGTGTTCAATATTCTCACTTATAATGGGGGTATTTAGAGTTCCTGTAGCATGAGATAGTTTGACATAGTATAGGTAAAGGATTGCTCAATTCTTGGCATTGTGTTTGTTTAGTTTTAAAATATAATCATAGTTTCCTGTCCAGTCCTCTTGTTGCCATCCCAAATCAGATATTATTTTTATCATTGACTAATCACATAATGTTTTATTAGTTTTTCTTTTTATACCCATTTCTTCTATTAGCTCATTATGTTCATAAAGATTAATTTGCACATTAAATATTCTATTATTTTTTCAAAGAATTTACACCTTGTACTAAATGAAATTCAAAAATTTTAGTTAGATATTTACAGTTCTCGAGAATATTTCCTTAACTTGCTTTTGTAGTCTAATCCCCCATTGCTCACTATACATCCTTAACATTTGAGTCAGATTGGATGGTTCACCTAGACATAACAACTGCTTTTCCATTTTCTCTGCATGCTACTCTTCTTAGAATTTGCTCTATCCCAATCCTACTGATATCTGTCCAAGATTATTTTTATAAATTATCCTGAATTAGGATATTGCACATCATCTCAACATTTACTTATATAGCATTTAACATAATTACTTTTGTAGTAGTATTATTTTAAAGTGCAGTTCAAAAAATAAAAATAAAAATAAAGTGCCATTCAAAGAGAATGGGAACTATAAACAAATCATATGTTGGCCAAGAGGGAAAAATAAAACCAAAAGAAAGAAGGTACAAAAAGACAAGTTTCTACTAAACATAAATGAAAAATTACTAGGAGTCAAAAATAAAATGTCTTTAGAGATTAAGAATTCTGAAACAGCACGTAGGTGACCAAATGGCAGGGATTTAATAGAAACCATTAAACCCCATGGTGTGTGGTTGATAAAAATATATATTTTTTAAATCTTCTAATTTTCATTTTCAATTATGTCGAAGTACACAGTTTCAGCAGCAAGGACTGCTGAAGCCAGGTACTAGGCAAGGACTACATAAAGTCATGTGGAAATGGATGTTTTAAATGTAGTCAAGAGAAAGAAAAAAATCAAGTTTAATTGAACACCAGGGTCAAAGAAACTGTGTGTGTGTGCTTGTTTTTTATTTTTGCTCTGTAGGAGATACTAGAACCAATGATTACATATCTTAACAGTTCATTGCATAACATTAACACTGTTTTGTTGAGACATCAATGCATAACAAGCATTTTGATTTTTTTTCTTTGAAAATAGTGATCTGTTTTGAATAACAAGGAAAAATGTTAGTAGTGGGTCACTGCTTGGCAAAGAAAATTTAAATTATTTAGAAATACCAATAATAGTCCTAATCTTTATATAATATTATAACACAAATAATGACCCTAAGATTTGTTATATGTGTTATTTGTCAAAAAATTATGACTCTGCTATATTCTAAAAATCAAAAAGAAAAATGGCTTTGAATTTTTGAAATCAAGGTTAATTTTATATGAATTTATTATTTTTAATGTATCTTTGGCTTTAATACAGAAAACCAAGTGATAATATGATCATTAGTTCAGTATCTAAGAAATCACTTAGCAAATACACATATTAAAAGAGAACATTTGACAAAATATGCAATTGTAAAAATGTGAAAGCAGAAGCCAGATCAATGGGAAAATCCATGTAATTGAATATTTAATCAAGATATTCAAACCCATTCAGGGTTTATATGTATATATGAATTTTATTTTTTCTATAAAAAGAAAAAAGTACAATCAATAAAGAGATGAAATCATAGATATATGACATTTTTATAGAAAGCAAGGGCACTTATTTAAAAACAAAACTAAACTAAAATTAATCATAAACAAAATCCAACCTATACATTTACTACTAAATTGTTGATGACTCTTAATGTGTTATGTAATACTATTTTAGAAATTGTGTTGGGAACATTTAAAGTACCCATCACAATTTTTTAGTGTGCAAAATACAGAAGAAACACATCTAATATTATCACTGGATTTCAAGTTGAATATTTCACAATTGTTAAGAAATAATCCAACAAGGGAGTTGCTTAATAGAGAATGCCGGATGTACTATTCTATTTCAAAACATTTGGTAGAGGTTTATGACAAAGAATAGAATATTTGAAATGACATTTATGTATCTCCTCACTTCCTTTTCAGCCAAGGTTTCTGCCTCCTCTCCCTTGCTCATCAAAGTCTTTGGCTAGGCTTCTTTCCTCTTCTCTTTGACTCCAGATCCTTCCTTTCTCAAAGTTTTCATACATTCTCTCTCTGGAGACCCCTGTAGTCACAGCTTAAAGTCACACACTGAACTTTTAGTGTTTCTCCTTAAGTGCTGCTTCTTCAGGAAGCCTTATCAATCCCCCTACCCAAGCTGGGCTCTCTCTGAAACTTATGCCACTGTAGGCTTTTCCATAGCTTATTTGAGTAGTACATATTTAATTCCTGTTTCAGATAGTCCATGAAACTCCATGGAATGTAGACATTTATCAGTAATGTTCACTGCTATTTCTCCAGTAGCTACTGCAGTAAATAGTTATTGAATGAATATGTGATAATGAATAAATGAACTTGTGAAAGGAAAAAAAAAAAGAAATGAATGTTAATTAATGAATATGTGAGAAGAGAAACAAATATTCCCTATCCTATAATACTGGCATTGAGTAGATGATCTTTGATTACTTTGTCAGCACCTTACTTAAGAAGATTAACTAAGCCTCATGGGGAAAAAAAATATTAAGAATCTCTGTTGAAATAGTGTGTACTTAAGATAGGTCTAAGTCTCAGTTTTGCCATTTACAAGACTGTAATTTGGAAAAATAATTTAATCTCAGATTATCTTATTTCCTTAAACTAGACATAGTTATATTTACAGTTGAGATTAAGTGAAAAAGGTTAATAAAACACTATATAGAGCTATATATACCTATCTAATATATCTTCAAGTAAGGTCAGAGCTAGTATGAAGGAAATCTTGACTGCCTTCTTTGTACTAGTTAATTGAGAAACTTATTTGTATTTTCTTTACTCACTTTCTTTACTGAGTCCTGGCTCTCACCTGAGAAAAATACTTTCCCTTAAATTCTTGAATAGCTATTAACTTCTTCCAAAATCACTGGGCCTAGATTAGGGCGGGGGGAAGAGGACATGTGCTCCACTTTGCTATCTCCAAACCACTGTCTTCTCTTCTCCCTACAATTTTCAAGCTTTAAATATTATTACTTCAGACTATACCACTCACTTATCTTGCTATCTTTACTGATCTTCATTCTTTGAAGATTTTTTTGTACCTGGCTTATGTCACTTCTTCTAACTCTAGTCCTACAAGCTCTTTGGTTGTTTAAATCATCACAAAGATTGTCAGCCCTCCAAACAATTTTTTTCTCTGATTTTATCTGTTTTCTACCTTGGATACTCAATCCCATCTATGATCATTCCATAGGCCTTGCCTTGCCTATAACATCAAGCTTCCCACTCTTTCTTTAATCACACCTCCTATCTTTCCAACTCAATTTGTCTAGTAATTTGACTTCAAGTTAATTTAACTTCATGTGGACCTATAATTCATTGAACTTAACACTTTTCCATACCTTCAACTTCCTTGCCCCTTTCTCAATTTTGTCATACTTATCAGTAAAATCCTTCCAACCTGTTAAATCCAACTAAATCCATTTCATGCCTGCATCCCCACAACTGAATGTGGCCATAGAAAAGTACACATATGAATATGTTCTTAATAAGTTTATGATCATATATCTCAAGTATACCTTTTTAATGCTTCAAGTAAAAGATATTGCAGTTCCAAAGTCAACTTTTTCTCCCCTTTTTTTAAGTGAATTATTTTAAACTTATCTCATTTCAAAACCCTTATTTCTTGTCTCCATCCCAATTTTTATCTGATAATCTTATTTACTTCCAAAGCCCCCAGACTATGAAGAAAATCATAAGGGAATATTAATAAGCCACCACCACCTCATTTCCCACCATCCTGATTCCACATCCACATATTTAGACATCTTTCCTCTTAGCAAATGAATGGCTTGTGCTCTAAACTCCAGGCCTGTGCTCTCTGCCATTTGTGTCCTAGAATCCACACTTTCTAATCTGTTCTAGGTTATCACTGAAGTAACCCTCTCCTCTCATGTGCTGTATCACTCCATCAATCTGGTCCTCTCTCTTTCCTACATCAATGTGTTTTTTTTTTCTTTTTTCTTTATTGTATTATTCAAACAGCCTTATACATGTTGTCATTTCTGCAGTCTACTTCTATTAAATTCACTTCACTCTCCAATATTGCGGGATTTCTGTGTTAACTTGTTGGCAAAACTCATAAAAAGAGTTGTACTAGCTATCTTTAATTCCTCTCTTTCTATTTTCTCTTTAACTTACAACATCACTGAAATTGTTCTTGTCACTCTTACCTATGGTCTTCACATTGATAAATCCTATTTTTTATTGTTAGTGTTCATTCTATCTGAACTATCAACAGCATTTGACGCAGCTGATCTTTTGTTCCATCTTGAAACACTTTCTCTGCTACGTTTCTATCACACCTCACTTTTCTAGTTCTTTTTTTTTTTGTCTCACTAGTGGCTCCTTCTTATTATCCTTTGATGAGTCTTCCTTATCTTTCTCTCCTATAAACATTAGAATATCCCAGAGTAGAGACTTTGGACATAACCACTTCAGATGTACATTCCTCCCTTGGTGATACCACGCAATACCATATGAGGCTTCAATTAGCATGTATGTGATAATGACTCATAAATTTTATCTCCTATATGGGCGTCTGCTCCAAGCTCACACATCTAAGGGTTTACTCAATATTTCCACTGAAATTTCTACTAGCTATCTCAAACTTAATATGTCTAAAACCAAAATTCTGATCTTCCCCCCCCGCAAAAAAAAAAAACAAAAAAAACTCCACTCAAATTTTTCTGTTTTAACATACAGCAACTTTATACATGCAGATGCTTATATCAAAGTCTTGTAATCATCATAGCTTTCCTATTTTTTCTCAAATTCCTTATTCAATCAATCAGCAAATCTCATTGGCAGCATTTTCAAAATATGTCCAGAATCTAACTACCTTTACTGCAACAAAACTGATGTAAGCCCCTACCATCTTTCTGTGAGATTATTGAAGTAGATTCTTAACTGTGAAAACTCCTTTTTGTTTTATTCTCTCTCTCTTTTTTTTTTTTTTAATTAAGTTTATTCAGGTAACATTGGTTAACACAATTATATAATTTTCAGGTGTACATTATCATTTGACATTTGTATATTCTATTGTGTGTTCACCACCCAAAGTCCAGTTTCTTTCAGCTACAATATATTTGATCCCCTTTATCCACTCACCCTCCCCCTACCCCCTATATTTGACCCTCTTTACCCCATCTACCTTCCCCCTCTCTCCCACCCCACTAGTAACCACTACTCTATAGTCCTCTGGTAACCACTAGTCTATAGTCCATGTCCATGAGTCTGTTTGTTTGTCTTTCTCATTTGTTGCTTTTAGGTTTATATCCCACATATAAGTGATATCATGTGATTTTCAACTTTTTCTGTCTGGCTTATTTCAATGGCTTGATTATCTTGAGTTCTATCCATATGCAGCTGTCAAAGTAATTTTGTTAGATCATGCTCCTCTTCTATACAAAATCCTTCAATGTCTTCTCACCTCATTCAAAATAACTATTATGTGAGAATTTGTCAAATTAGACCATCACTAACTTTTACCTTACTATCTTTCACTAATGTCTCCCTTGTTCATTCATGTCCAACCATGCTGGCCTGTCATTTTGTTTAACATGCCAAGGACATTCTTACCATAAGATCTTTGCCATCTCTGTTCCTTCTGACTGCATCCTTTTCCTCCATGTATCCAGACATGACTTACTCTTTCACTTCCTTCAGAATTTCATTCAAAATCACCACGTCAGTGTGACCTTCGTTGAATTCCAACCATCCTCCCCATCCTCTTCTCTTTGCCATTTCCTTTGATCTCTATCCTGATTTTGTTGTTGATGTTGCTCTCCATACCACTTATTTGCTCTATAAAATATATTTCACTTATTTATTTTGTTTAGTCTCTAAAAGCTCTGTTAAGGCAAGGATTTTTGTCTGGTTTGTTCATGGTTGTAGTTCCAGTGCTTGGAAGGTAGGGGATTGATAAGCATTTCTTGACTGAATGAGTAAATAAGTACATGAAAATTGTTGGCTTAATCAGAAGGAAACTTTTCATAATTATTAAAGTGATATAACTCTGTAATTGAAAACATAAATGTGGAGAGTAAACCATATGACAATTGGCACTCTCTTTCCGTTATTTCATTTTAGTGCTGAGGCACTAAAGAAATAAATGCCATTTGTATCATTGTATAGCTATAAATCTTAAATACATTTAAAATTCTGTATTATTATCATTCTGTTGTTTCTCTCACTTAAAGAGAAGCATTTTTTATAGAAAGTTATTTAAATAGAACTGTATAAACTGCCTTTTTTTCTTGATAATAACGATTTTAAATATTTTTCTTTTTCACTATAACAGAAATAAATGTGATTTAAAATGGTATGTAATAAGAAAAATGTAGCACAAGTTGTATATGCTCTTTATTAGCATTACTTTTTTTATGTTTGCTTGCTTTTTCATGTTATAGTTTTACTGCATTAACAGGTATATATTCTTAAAGTGAGTAAGCTATTTTCTCTTTTCTGAGGCTGCTTGGTATAGTCAAGTGAGCATTAGATTTTGGCTTAGGATATGTCATTTCTGTGCCTAGTTCTGCCATTTTATAGTCCTGTGACATTGAATCATTCATAGGACACTATTTTTTTTTTCTTTCATCTATAAAATGTGGACATCTTCCCAGCCTTCTTCAATGAGTGGTTGTGAGGCTTAGATTGCTTAGTAGTCCTCAATCAATGCCAAATTAACTAATGTCCAGTATTGGGACATTCTTTGTACTAGACATATGACAAAAATAAAGATGAATGATAGG
>NW_011888807.1:7174974-7182314 GCF_000151845.1 Pteropus vampyrus
GTTGCATGATGGATAGTGGACCAAAATAAATAAAGCTGACAATTTTACATGTAGTGGACAAAGAAGACTCCTCTTGGTAGATGACATTTGATTAATGGCTTGAAAAATGTGAAGAAGGGAAACATGGAGAGATCAGAAGGGAAGCCTTATGGTAGAGAGAAGAACAAGTATTAAAAAAAAATGAGCAAGACTGTTTCTTGTATGTTTGCAAAAGAACAAAAGGTGGAGTTGGGGAATGCAGGGAGAGCTTTAATTTCAACTCTAACTAGACCAGACCACATTTCAGATCCTACCCAAAGAAAAGCTCCTATATTTTCCTCAACGTATCTTATGTGAGTTACACCAAGAGATGAGAGGACAAGTAAGAATCTTACTAGTTAGAGAAATTTGCCTTTGCTTAAAATTGCTAATTTTTCAAATTTACCCTAGATTGAGATTTTTAGGAAGAAGAGAAACATTTATGATTTATTCAAAACATTTTTTAAAAAGATAACTACTTATACTTTTCTTTAAATATATTATGCTCATTTGATCTTTGAATAGGTTTATAATGTTAAATCCCCATGCCTAGTTCTGGATGAAGAGAAACTCTCTAATGTACTGAAAGATTTCTTTACATAACTAGAGCACTGCCGTTGGGTACTGATGAAGAGCTGCTAGTTAGTTTTTTTTAAAAAAGATGTTTTCATGCTTTAGTTGACTAGCAATGTCAAGTCATTGATCCAATGTTGGTTTTCTCCTCTTTTTCCCCTTCAAAAATAATATAGCACTTTTACAATATTAAAGCAATAAAACTGCTGATTATTCAAAGAGCTGTCATGAAAATAGATTATTAACCACAGTTAAATATGGTATACCCAGTATCTGCTCCTATATTTCTACCTAAACAAAATGATATCTAGTATTTTTAAGACACATGCATAGGCAGTTTAAACTTTACAATCTTGACTTTTCTTTGCTAGGTCCTTCATAAAAAGAATTCTTAATTTTCTCTTCATCTTTAACTGATGTGAGCAAATCACTGAGAAAATATATCACTTTAAACAAATACTGCCCTAGTGTTACTTTCAATTAATAGTAGTACTCCATGGTTAACAATATAAAGCCTAATTATTAAAAACAAACCTATATATCTGTCAAACTTCTCTCATAGTCTCAATCTACTTATTATCTATACTATAAATAATATATGTAGTTGGAAATGACTCAAAATATCTTAAATTGAATAGTCATAACATTATTTTGTCTTCCTTGGATCCTATTTAAATTCATTCGCTTTTATTTATAATGTAAAACAATTCCAATTTAGAGTACTGTCTCCAAATTTGAAGAGCTCAATTTTGAGACTGCAAAAACCCAATGGGAAATAGTAAACATTGTTATTTATGGCATATTTATTCACAAACTACATTCCTTATTGTTAGAAGACCATCTCTCCACCTCCAGACAGGTAGCACAGCACAGCCTGATAAAGAATTGAACCATTTATGCATTCAGAAAGTCAGCTTACTATTTTCCATTATGAGACTATTTTCTTTCAAACCTTAGGGCATAGAAAACAAGTTACTGTTTGAAAAGTTGACAATTTTGGCTCTATTAAGGTAGAAACAGCTACCTTCGAACATGTGAATGAATAATAAAGTCTCTTCAGACTTAATACTGGAGGGTAGAGAAAGGAGGTAGGCAAAACATATATTTATTATATGATACAAAGAAAGTAGTTTGGCAAAACTGAAAGCTATGAATAGAAATTACTCTTCCCATTTAAAGTTTCAAAGTACTCTACATAATACACTGTAATTTGGAATCTTCTCAGGTATTACAGTATGAAATGTGTCTTTAGGGAAAAAAAAATCCATGAATGTTATTCATAAGAAAAATTATTCCTTAATGGAACACTTATAATCTAAGAGGTGTAAATAACTCTGATAAATTAAATGAAAAAATATTTTATATAATATTTTAAAATAATGCAACAAATCTTAAGTTTTGTCATTATAAATATAATATGCCATATTTAAAATTAATATGGAATCTGGACTTTCTCACTATAACTTCGGTAGATATGTTTCTTGAATTAGAAGCTAAGCAATATCTACTAGTGAAATCTTACCATGTTCTAAACATTGTAAGGGCTTTACATATGTTATCTAATTCTCACTGATGAAAGAACTCATGGCTCAATGATTAAATAAAATACCAGGAAAATACTTAGTAACAGGTTTTATCTTATTCCAGTGGGATGCTCAAAACAGCTTGTGAGAGCCAATTAAAATTTTAGAAATTCAGTTAGTTTGTTGTCAAACATAGGCATTGTTAAATATTAAATTACATTAAAAGTAAAATGTTAATTATATTTCAAATGGTAATACATACTAAAATTCATCACTTCCTAATTTTTTACTACATGATACTATTATCTATACTCTTGATATTTTTTTTTATGACATATCTGAATGGAGGAAATACTATATGTTGGTGTGTTATTACATATCTTTTGCAACTCAGAATTCAGTGACAGTACCTTAATAGATTTTAATATGTCATTCTGATAGTATTTACAATTATAAATATTGGCAAATATTACAAATCAGAGCTGTATTTACATTTTGTTAATTATCTTAACTCCAGACTTAGGGAAGAAATGAAGATTTAATAATGCAGATTAAATTTTAAAAGTCTCCTGTAGCTGTCACATAGTGAATAGTGCAAAACCATTGAGAAGATGTTCTTACAGTATTCAAAAAACATTATCCGATTCAGCAAGAAATCATTCATTGAATAGTGATGGTCATTCTAACATATGTCTTCTTTGTTTCAATAATGTTTTATCCATTAATGTAAATGAAATTATCAGCCAACGATCTCATTGGAAGTAGGCTTGTTTGTGAATAGCCACCATGATGTGGCGATAGGCACAAGAACTGAACAAAAATTAACAAAAACATTCTGTGAAAACAAATTGGCTAGATTTATTTTACAATAATTAATACTATATATTTTGTTATTATCTGAAAATTGTGTGCTCCACATCCTTCTCTGTAAAATCTATGATAATCGTATTTATACATACATATAGATATATATTTTTCAGGAAACCAATTGTTAAAAACATCACTTGTTCTCCTTCAAAGATGGTAATTCACACAATACTATAGTATCCTGCTTCAAAATAAACATAATATAATTAAGCCCATCCAATATGAATGGTACTGAGGAACACAGATTAGAATTTTAAGTTGTACTGGAAAACAAAAAAACAAACATGTTCATTCATTCATAGTTGGCATCAGTATATAAATGTGGTTGTAAAGCTATGAGGTTGGATGCAGAGAAATCTGTTTGTTATACCCTGAAGATGCTTTAAAAATTGTTTTAAAAATTTAGCACCTGAAGATGCTGCAGCTATAGCTATCCAGCTATAGTTTATGCGGGGATTTTAGAAATTATGATAGGTTTAACACTAGCATGTGCAGTTATGGTCAGTTCTGAAGCTACACAGATTCACTGGCACAAATTAATTTTAAAAATTAATTGTAGAAAATAGTTCCTAGATGGGCTGGTAAAACAAACAAACAACAAACAAACAAACAAGCATCCTAGGAAGAAAGCCCAAAGGAAAAGAATCTGAGGAAAGCAAGGTCAAGCAAAACCACTGTCTGAAATGAGATCAGTGAAAGAATACGTCCCAAAGAAGAAAGGTAAGAAGTAATTTTACCACTGATGTAGTAACAAGTAGAAGATTTTTCCCTTATAGTTGAACTGTACTCTATGAAGAATTAGTGTTTTATTCGTCATGGAGCATAAAACATTGAGAAGGCGAGAGTATATGAATGAAATGCAATTACGATGAAGACAAGTTTCTTCAAAAGTCCTTTCCTTATAATCGGCATATTTGGAATGAGAAAAATGATTAACATAACATAAGGTAAGTTTTAGGTTTGATATCAATGACTCAAACTCAGAACATAGGTTTGGAGCTCCAAAGATAAGACTAGAAAAAAAATATTCTGTGAGACATTTCTGAGAGAAAACCTGTGCTAAATTTTTAAAACAAAACAAAACAAAAACCACTTGTTATTATTTTCCACAATGATGATAAAAAAAGGGATTAAAGAAGAAAAGATAGGCAGTAAACTCTCTGATATTACTAACAGGAATTCTTTTTCAGATTATCTCCTCGGGCAAGGGAAACAAAAGAAAAAATAAACAAATGGGACTACGTTAAACTAAAAAGTTTTTGTACAGCAAAAGAAACTATCAACAAAACAAAAAGACAACAACTGTTTGAGAGAAGATATTCAGTAATGATACATCTCATAAGGGATTAATATCCAAAATATATAAAGAACTCATACAACTCAACACTAAAAAAACAAACAATCCAATTAATAAATGTGCAGAAGACCTGAATAGATACTTTTCCAAAGAGGAAATACAGATGGCCAATAGATATGTGAAAAGATGCTCAAGGTCACTAATAATCAGAGAAATGCAAATTAAAACCACAATGAGATATCACCTCACACCTGTCAGAATGACTATCATCATAAATCAAAAAACAAGTGTTGGCGAGGATGTAGAAAAAAGGGAACCCTCATACATTGTTGGTGGGTTGAAAATTGATACAGCCACTATGGAAAACAGTCTGGAGTTTTCTCAAAAAATTAAAAATGGATATACCTTTTAACCTAGCTATTACACTTCTGGGTATTTATCCAAAGAAAACCAAAAGAATAATTTGTAAAGATATATGCACCCCAATATTCATGGCAGCACAACTTACAATAGCCAAGATATGGAAGCAACCTAAATGCCCATCAACAGACAATTGCATAAAGAAGCTATGGTTCATATATACAATGGAATATTACTTAGCCATTAAAAAAATGAAATCTTACCATTTTGCAATGACATGAATGGACCTAGAGGTTATTATGCTGAGTGAAATAAGTCATATAGAGGAAGATAAATACCATATGATTTCATTTATATGCGGAATCTAGGGAACAAAAAGAACAAACTAATGAAAACCAGACTCACAAGTATAGTGGACAATCTGGTGACAGCCAGAGAGGAGGGAGTTAGGGGGCTGGGAGAATGAGGTGAAGGGTTAAAAAAGTACAAATTAGTAGTTGATAGTTATCACCGGGATGAGGAGCACAGTATAGGGAATGCAGTTAGCATTGATATGACAGCTAGGTCGAAGGCCAGGGGAGGTACGGAGCAATTGTGGGGATAATTTTCTGAACTATCTACATGTCTAACCAATGTATTGTATAATTGGAACTAATTTAAATAAATATTTTTTTTAAAAAAGAGAGTAAAGAAAGTTCACAACTATAGGCAGATTCTTTGATAATAACAGATGACTGAGAAACTTCAGAACCCCTTAACTTCCAATTTTATCCTAATTTACCCCAGAATTAAGTTGAAATTGAATGTGAGAGAAACAATTAAAAAATCAGACATTATGAGTGATATGGATACTAATAAAACAAATAGACATTTTGAATAAATTTAAGCATCCAGAAAGTTGTATTCTAGAATTTTTTAAATAAAGGAAAGATAGTTGCTGAAATGAATGGAAAGACACTATTTCTTTTTTTTTTTTTTTTGAAATTTCAGAAAAATGGAAAATTCCAAAAGACCAAAGATGTTAAAGTTTCCAATTTGCAAAATGTACAAATGACTATTAGACATTAGAAGACGGTGATCTTAATGTCATTACTGGGGAAAATTGTGATGGTATTTTTAAATATAAATTTATTTTTGGACATGATTAATTCACTTTAATAATGTGTTAAAGTGTAAGAGCATTAAATTTGGGGTCAGGGTGACCTATATTTAAATTCTGTACTGCTACTTATGAGCTAAGTGATTTTAAAATAGAATTACCTCAGAAATGCTTCGAGAGTGACATCAGAAGCATGGAGGAGTGAGAGATGTACGTGGAATTCTCCCCTTGAAATAACAATAAGCTGAACATCTAAAACTCAACGAATAACACCCAATCTGCACACAAACATGTCTGAGTGAGTGATCTGCACATAAGAGCTTCCAGAGGTTAGAATCGCAGGAGTCTGGAGGGGTAGATTGAGAGGAACAAGGAAGCTCCCTCTCTCAGCCAGAGCTCCTGTTAGAAAGAAGGGGAGGGGAAAATTTGTGGCCCATTCTCCAAAGGGCTCTGACTAAGGAATCTGCGAGTTTCACACAGCAGAGCCCAGGGATCAGGGCAGAAAGGAAATGGGAACTAAATGAGGAGAGGCAACAGCTTGGTCTTAGCAGCCGTGGTTGCGAAGTGCAAGGCTGAGACATGAAGAATTGCAGCAACCCTCACCCACAAAATGAGAGAGCGCCTCCTCCCACCCATATCCTCCCAGACTCAGCACGGCGGAGCCCCAGAAGAGTTTGAGCAAATGCTACCAAAAAAAAAAAAAAAAAAAAAACCCACTATTGGTACCACTGACGGGCTGGGACTGAGGGAAGAGATCATGACCTAAATATTTATCAAGAAAAAAAAAAGGCATTATTAGTCTCAAAGCAGAGATCCAAGAAGCTTGGACACAATCTACTAGAAATAAAAACAAAACAAAACAACAACAACAACAAAAAACACCTTCTTATCAATAATCTAAGAGAAACTTTAGTATAATAAATCTTTCTGGGGAAAACAAAAAGCAGAATACACTCCCATTAATGTCTAGGTGGAGAAATAGTCCATAGAACACCATGAACAACCAGAGTGACAAGGCAGCTCAGAAAGAAAGAGAAAAGTCTCCAAAAAATAAGCTTAAAGACATAGAAATATGTAATTTAAATGACAGAAAATTTGAAATTGTACTTCTGAAAAAACTCGGTGAGATGCAAAATAACTCAGATAACAATTTCAGGAATTGAGGAAAAAATAGACCAGCAGACTGAGTTTTATAGCAAGGATATTGAAACTCTAAAACAATAACCAAATAGAACTTCTGTAGATAAAGAACACACTAAACGAGATGAAGAGAGAAATAGCAAAGTTAGGAAATAGAGTTGACCAAATGGAGGAAAGAATCAGTGATATCGAAGACATAATTCTGGAAATAATTCAGAAAGAAGAGATAGAGACAGAATAAAAAAAAAAAAAACATGAAAGAGAAATACAGAACTAACTGACACCATCAGAAAAAGCAGCATAAGAATAATGAATATTCCAGAAGAAAAGGAGAAGGGATCGGAGAGCATATTCAAACAAATAGTTGGTGAGAATTTCCCTAGTCTAAGGTATGAGTTGGAGCTTTGAATCCAAGGAGCTAACAGAACACCCAATTATCTCAATCCAAAGAAGCCTTCTCCAG
>NW_011888807.1:7182364-7184324 GCF_000151845.1 Pteropus vampyrus
TGAGAATTTCCCTAGTCTAAGGTATGAGTTGGAGCTTTGAATCCAAGGAGCTAACAGAACACCCAATTATCTCAATCCAAAGAAGCCTTCTCCAGGACATATTTTATTAAAATTATCAAAAATTAATGACAAAGAAAGAATTCTCAAGGCAGCCAGGGAAAAGAAAACAGTAACCTAGAATGAAAAACCCATTAGACTATCTTCAGACTTCTCAGCACAAACCTCACAAGGAAAAAAGGAGTGGAACCAAATATTCAAACTATTAAATGAAAGGAATTACCAGCCAAGAATAATATATCCAGCAAAGCTCTCCTTTAGATATGAAGGAGATATAAAGACCTTTACAAACATACAAAAGTTGAGAAAATTCTCCACTATGAGTCCTGCATTACAGGAAAGGGGTCAGCCCACCTGAAACAAAATGACAGACACATCACTATGAATAAGGTGACTAGCAGGTAGGCAGAAGCAGAGCAGTGCAACCCTTATCAAGAACAGGGTATTATAAGTTAAACAATAAGAAGAGAATTGCTATTGCCAGATAGAAATGAATGCTCAACATATATAGGGACAATTTGAGACAACAATAACAGAAAAAGGAGGAATCAAAGATCCAAGTTCACAAAAGAGAATGGAGACTACTGTGTGTGTGTGTGTGTGTGTGTGTGTGTGTGTACATACTATCCTTTACATATTCTTAATGGTAACCACACACCAAAGATCCAGAACTGAAGAACAACATGAAAAAAGTAGGACCAGAGGGAAAATACAGAAAACTCAACAAAATTAAAATAACAGACAAAAATGCAAAGACAAGGAAACAATGGAAACACTGAGCTACCAGAAAGCAATTAAATGGCTATAGGAAAACCTCATATTTCAATAATCACCCTAAATATAAATGGACCAAATTAACTAATAAAAAGCCACAGAGTTGCCGATTGGATCAAAAAATAAAACCTAACCATATGCTGCATCCAGGAGACACATCTCAGTTCCGAAGACAAATATAGACGCAAAGTGAAAGAGTGGAAAAATGATAATTCAAGCAAATGGCATTCAGAAAAAAGTGAGAGTGGCAGTACTAATATCAAATGAAATAGACTTCAAAAAATGTAATGAAAGATACTGAAGGACACTTCTTAATGATAAAGAGACTCATACACTAAGAATAAACAACACTTATTAATATCTATGCTCTGAATCAGGGAGTCCCAAAATATATAAAGCAATTACTAACAGAACTAAAGGGAGAAATAGATCAAAGCACTATCATAATAAGGGGTTTAAATACCCACTGTTGGATATGGACAGATCATCTAAACAGAAAATCAATAAGGAAAGAACATCCTTAAATGAAGAATTAGACCAACTGGGCATAATAGACATTTACAGAGCCTTTCATCCCAAAACAGCAACTTATACATTCTTCCCTACTGCACATGGAACATTCATAAATAATGACACTGATCACATGCTAAAACACAAAACTAGCCTCAACAAATTTAAGAGGCTTGGAATCATACCAACCACATTCTCTGATCATAATGCTTTGAATATGGAGGTCAATTATAAAAAAAAAAAAAGCAGAAAGAAACACAAATACATGGAGATTAAACAACATGTTACTGGAGAATGACTGGGTTAAAAAAGAAATAAAAAAAGATCAACAGATATATAGAAACAAATGACAATGATAGTACACATATGAAAACTTTTGAGACATGGCAAAAGTGGTAATAAGAGGAAAGTTTATATCGTTGCAAATCTATCATAAAAAACAAGTATGAGCAAACAAAGAACTGGTTCTACCAAACATTCAAAAAAATTTAATTCCTATTCTTTTCAAAGTCTTCCAAAAAATCGAAGAGGAGGTGATATTTTCTAAATTATTTTATGAGGCTAATATTATCCTGATACTAACACCCACTAAAGATAACACAAAAAAAAGAAAATTACA
>NW_011888807.1:7184374-7185573 GCF_000151845.1 Pteropus vampyrus
TCTTTTCAAAGTCTTCCAAAAAATCGAAGAGGAGGTGATATTTTCTAAATTATTTTATGAGGCTAATATTATCCTGATACTAACACCCACTAAAGATAACACAAAAAAAGAAAATTACAGACCAATATCTTTCATGAACACAGATGCAAAAATCCTAAATAAGATACTAGCAAACTGAATACAACAACACATTAAAAAAATTATATGCCATAATCAAGTAAGCTTCAGCCCAAAGGCATATTGATGGTTTAACATATGCAAATCAATTAATGTGGTACAACGCATAAACAAAATAAAGAATAAGAATCATATGATCATATCAATTTATGCAGGAAAAACCTTTGACAAGATGCAACATCTATTTATGATCAAAACACTTAATAAAATAAGTATAGAAGGAAAGTACCCAACAGAATAAAGGCATATGTGACAAACCCACAGCTAACACTGTACTCAACAGTGAAAAACTAAAAACCTTTCACATAAGATCAGGAAAAAGACAAGGCTGTCTACTATTGCCACTGTTATTCAGTATAACATTGGAGGTCCTAGTGAGTGCACTCAGGCAAAAGAAAGAAGTAAAAGGCATTCAAATAGGAAACGAAGAACTCCAACTGTCATTACTTGCAGAGGACATGATTCTCTGTATAGAAAACCCTAAAGACTCCACAAGAACACTACTAGAAACAATAAGAAAATACAGTAAAATTTCAGAATACAAAATGAATGGTCGAAAACCTATAACATTTCTATACTCTAATAATAAATTGCCAGAAAAAGAAATGAAAAAAAAAATCCTTTTGCAACTGCAACAGAAAGAATAAAATATCTAGGAACAAACCTAACAAAACATGTGAAGGACCTATATAATAAAAACGATGAGATTCTATAAAGAAATTGAAGAAGACACAAAGAATTAAAAATATATTTCCTGTTCTTGTCTTGAAAGAATCAACATAGTTAAAATGACCTTATCAACTAAAGCATTGTACAGATTTAATGCAATCCCCAGCAAAATCCTATTGGCACTGTTTAAAGAAATAGAACAAAAAATCATCAGATTTGTATGGAAGCACAAAAGACACCAAAGCCATCCTGAGAAAAAAGAATGAGGCTAGAGGCATCACTCTGCCTGAATTCAAATTATACTACGAAGCGATAGTAATCAAAACAGCATGGTACTGGCAGAAAAACAGACA
>NW_011888807.1:7186758-7188243 GCF_000151845.1 Pteropus vampyrus
CAATCCCCAGCAAAATCCTATTGGCACTGTTTAAAGAAATAGAACAAAAAATCATCAGATTTGTATGGAAGCACAAAAGACACCAAAGCCATCCTGAGAAAAAAGAATGAGGCTAGAGGCATCACTCTGCCTGAATTCAAATTATACTACGAAGCGATAGTAATCAAAACAGCATGGTACTGGCAGAAAAACAGACACACGGACCAGTGGAACAGAATCAAGAGTACAGAAGGAAACCCATATTTATATGGACAAATAATTTTTGACAAAAAAGCCAAAAATATACAGGGAAGAAGGAAAGCCTCTTCAATAAATGGTGTCGGAAAACCTGGAAAGCCATCTGTAAAAGAATGAAACTAGACTGTTATCTATCTCCACACACCAAAATTAACTCAAAATGGATTGAGGACCTGAATATAAGACCTGAAACAATAAAGTGCATAGAAGAAAACATAGGAACTAAACTCAAGGACCTTGGATTTAAAGAGGATTTTGTTAATTTGACCTCATAAGTAAGGGAAGTAAAAACTAAAATAAATGAATGGAACTACATCAAACTAAAAAGCTTCTGCTCAGCAAAAGAAATCGTCAACAAAGTAAAGAGATAACCATCCAAATGGGAAAATATATTTGCAAGCAATGCTTCCAATAAGGACCTAATATCCAAAATATATAAAGAACTGATACAACTCAATAACGACAAAAAGCAATCCAATTAAAAAATGAGCAGAGGACCTGAACAGACACTTCTCCCAAGAAGACATACAAATGGCCAACAAATATATGAAAAGATGCTCAACTTCACTAGCTATGAGAGAAATGCAAATCATAACCACGATGAGATACCATGTCACACGTGTTAGAACGGCTATTATAAACAGGGCAAGTAATAACAAGTGTTAGGATGTGGAGAAAAAAAGAACCTTCATACACTGCTGGTGGGACTGGATATTGGTACAACCACTATAGAAAACAGTATGGAGTTTCCTCAAAAATCTAAGAATTGATCTACCATATGATCCAGCAATCCCTCTACTGAGTATTTACTCAAAAGACTTGAAAACATTTATCTAAAAAGATATATGCATACAGATGTTCATTGCAGCATCATTCATGGTGGCCAGGACTTGGAAGCAAGTGAAGTATCCTACAATGGATGATTGGATAAAGAAGTTGTGATACATATACACAATGGAATATTACTCAGCCATAAGAAGAGATGAAATACTGCCATTTGAGACAACATGGATGAATCCTGAGATAATCATTCTAAGCAAAATAAGTCAGACAGAAAAAGTTGAAAACCACATGATACCACTTATATGTGAAATATAAATCTAAAGGCAACAAACAAACATGACAAACAAATAGATTCATATACATTGACAATAGACTAGTTGTTACCATTGAGGAGGAGGGAGAGGTGTGGAGGTAGATAGGAAAAAAGGGGTCAAATAAGTGGTGACAGAAAAAAATCTAACTGTG
>NW_011888807.1:7189508-7191688 GCF_000151845.1 Pteropus vampyrus
ATTCTCCCTTCCCCCCTTTTTCTTCTGGTAACCACTAAACTATTGTCTGTGTCTATGAATTTTTGTTCGTTTGACTTGTTCATTTGTTGCTTTCAGTGTTATATTCTACATATGAGTGAAATTATATGGTGCTCAACCTTCTCTAACTTATTTTGCTTAGCATGATAATCTCAAGATCCATCCATGTTGTCAGAAATGAAAGTATTTCATCTTTTCTTATGTGAAGAAAAATTTAGACTTTTATACGAAAGCACTACTGTGAAACTATTCAAATAAAATATATAATCAATCATATTTCAAGAAAATATGACAAGTTCAGTTTCACTGAATGAACAAACTTTAATATCATTGAAGAAAAGAATCCATATCAATATAATTTGATCAGACTTAGGTTCTGTTCTCTTTAGCAGAGTTAATCAAATATTTGACTAAAGCCAGAAAAGACATAATCATTAAGAGTCTAGACTGCTGGATGCCAGAATTAATATTCAAAACTATCCCAAGAATTGATAGAAAATTATAATAGGTAACAGAAATAAAATCAGAATTTTGAAACTGAGTTAAGATGCCTAATGTGTCATTCCAATCAAGAGAATCTGGATGTAGTTCAAATCTATGCAATTTGATTTCACCCAAATTCAATATGGTTTAATATTATAGCTCTAACAGCAAATACATGCTTAGGCTTTATTAATATAATTATGAATATTTTAGATGTAATATTTCCAGAAAGTCATTAAGTTACATGATGAAGATGAAAATAGAGACAAGGTTAAGTATATGAAATCTCTCATATTTTTTTCAAGGATTTGAAGGTGATTGACCAAAAAAAAATCCCACAAAGTAATTTAATTACTGTCTTCTAAAATTTCACATAATTCCATGAAGTATCAAAGACCAGAGTTAATATTTAAGAACAGAATACAGATTTAACAATTTTCTAATAAAAGGGTTGTAATATTATTGAAAGCTTAGTTGTTTCAATTTAAAGACACTTGAATTGCCAACAATACCTGTATTGCCAACAGTACCTATATGTCAGATAATTTAAGTTAAACCTTCAGAAATCCCTTCTTTAAAATGGAGATGTAAATACTATCTCAGCATTATTTCAAGGATTGGTAGATATAAAACAAGTGAAATGCTAGATTTAATATGTGAATATTCAATGAATAGTAACTTATTATTTTATAGAAAACAAAATTAGAGTATTCAGTGAAAACCAGAGAAAAGTATTCATAAGAGTTATTAATGAAAAATGAAAAAAAAAAGATAGAAAATTAGAGATTCACTAAAGAAAATGTTATGCTTAAGTTGAGTTGGAAATAGTACAATTATGATTAACACTGATCAGAAATGTCTACTGAGAGTGAAAAGCAGAGAACATTAAGAATAATAGAAAAAGACAACAAAGATGTCAGACATTTTTCTTCATCAGAAATAAAAAAAAAGCCAGAACTATTTTTTCTAATGTTATTCAAATTGGAGCCCATGGCATTCATTGTTAACTTGTCAAATTTCTGAGAACCTACTGCAAACTCCACTGGGTAGATTATATCCTCTTGGATTCATCATAGGACCTGTGATCCACAATCATGGTGTCACCAGGTTTAGCAAAGAATTCGTTACTAACAATAGCTGAAAAACTGTAATTTGTGAATGTTTTACTTTCTGAATTGTTTAGAACAGATTTAAGATTATACTTATCACTGTATTCAGAGTTGCTTGACTAGGAGCAGAAAACAAATGAAAATAGGGCACTAGAAATTGTATATGACTTGTGATCTTTTTCACTAGGTGTAATCCATTGCAGTATGGTTCATATGTGAATGACATCTGTCAAGGGTGGGGTACAGACTGAGAACCACTATAATCACTGCCCATTACTTGTGAGTTCTAATGTAATCAATGCATTTTAGACATGCCACTACAATACCTACAATTACTTACAAATGCAAGAAAGCCATTAGCACTTCAGAAACTTGTTTAGCTGCATTGTGGATTTATACATTTTCTTTTTCTAGAAAAAAGAAATGTCCTAAACACAGAGACTCATCGACACTTCAATTTTTCTTTTAACTGAATCCTGACCTTTTCTGAAAAATTTCAAAAGACAAAAATGATGTAAAAATATCAATTAAACCAGATTGGATTTGAAAAGTGTTTCTTCTGTTTGTGTC
>NW_011888807.1:7191738-7204018 GCF_000151845.1 Pteropus vampyrus
AATAATTTTCATTGCCTGAACACTCTGGCTTTTACTTTATTATCATATACAAGTTAATAAATCAAACTAAAATGACTGACCTCATATAATCTCATATATTTATGCCAAACTAATTATTATTATTATTATTAATAATAATCATTCACTGTTGTGATTGCGTGGATTGTTGATTTGTTCTACTGAATTGGGAAACATCAGTTATTTCAGAAAGAAAATATGTAAAATACGTTGAAGTAAACAGATTTTTAAAGAAGCAAACTAACTGAAGAAGGAGTTTCTACTTCTCTGTTCTAAATAGAATTCAAGTGGCTTTAAGAGTTTACACATGTTCAGAAGATGACTAACCTTTTCAATGTGTCTGCACTAGGAAACCCTAGCACAATGATTTTGGAATGAGATAAGTTCTCAAAACACAATTATATGTTATTATTTTTTTCCATCTTATGTCAGACCCATAATCAGATTGGAGATCTATAGTCAGCAATAGTGGAGCACGGAGACAATTGTCCATATCATTCAAGCCAAAGAAACACTTTGATTTGATATTCTGTATCTAAATGATTGAGGCCAGAGTACTCTTTTAGTCTAAATGATTTGGATAATTGTTTCAGTTCTCCACTTGCTCTTGCTAGTATAAATTGTCCAAAAGCAAATGTATAAGCTACCATATTTATTCAGTGCAGTGAAAATCTGGAGACGTTTTTTGGCATATAAAGTTTGTAAACATTTAAAAGAAAATAAAACTGAAACTACTGAAGGTATCATTTACATATTTTCAATAACTCCTTTACAGAAAATAAATTACAGAATGCAGGCTCACACATGTTCACAAAATTACATTTTAGTGTACCTATTTATCACTAAACTATTTCTGAAAATTAAACAATTCTTAAAATTTGATCATCACAAACAATAAAAAAACCAATAAAAATATTCTAAACTAAACATGTTTAAAAAAAATATAAATTCGTGAGTGTCTCCAGTTACCTGAGTAAAATAATCAATAGTTGCAGAACCAGAATACTAAAGAAATATCTACCTACTTGTTGCCATTCTCCATGTTCATGGCTTAACTGTGTTTTTGTTCTCATGAATTACGATTGCCATTGTACTAAATGATAAGGGGAAGCCAACAGCTTCCCAAAGTAGATCATTGTACTTGTTTTAGCTTCCCTTGGAAAGCCTGAGCTCTGATCTGTGCCGCAAGCACTAACACAATCAATGCTGATGAATGACTAGAAATGGTTCTTTATTTCAGTCCTCACTGAATAGAAAGTTTCCATTATCTCGTTCAACATCTTCACTCTATCAATTTGACAGGGGCAGGCAGTTCCACATTTCACTGCTTTCACTTTGGAACAATATTCTACTTATCTGTTTCCAATATGAAAGAAAAATGAAAAATAATAAAGTCTGGAGAAAACTTTTTGTTTGCACACATATAAATGCCATCTTTCATTCTTCTTTTAATTATTGTTCAGTTCTACCTAGAACATAATCATTTAAAACAAAGTGGCAGATAAAAATTCATAGATGATAGAACTCAATTTCTAATGTGTTAGGCAAAATAAATCAAATCTTATTTCTTGGGGGAAAAAATACTATTATTTTCTGTACCCTTTTTGATCCTAATGGATATGGTACTTTTGTTCACTTTTCAAGGATTGGACAGTATCTTGACTTCCTCATGCGGCTTTGTTCTGGCTTAGTAATTCACCCAATATGTACATATAGAGACAGTGTGAGGGCTGTTTTCCCCTCTTTTGTGAATACTGTATATCTCTATGGAGCAGAAGAGCTCGTTGGAGAAAAGGTAAGGTGTTAACGAACATCTCTTTGACAGCCAGTCAGTAGGCTTTTGAGAAGAAAAGCATCCAAAGTACCAGCACAAGACGTTAGAAAAAAACATTTTAGAACAAAAAAATGGGGGTGGGGGATACATTGAAATTTCTTGGGCATTAATGCCAGAAATGGCCATTTACAACATTTTATTATCTGCTAGAACTTTCCTTAATGCTGCAAAGACAGTCTTCTAGTGTGCACAGAACACATTATTTGTAAAGGACGAGGTTGGCCTCTAAATATCCCAGATAATCAGTTGTGCACATGAGCTTGACCACTAATCTTGGCCTGTTGTCTCATACAAGACTCGTACCTTTGGGAAATCTGAGTTCATGACGCAAAGAGAATCTTTTTCTCTCTACACTTTCCTGTGCCTTGTAATTTTCCATGTATGTTTCTGGTAATTGCACCTGTGTAATAAAGATCTTTTTTTAGATGGAAAGAGCCACTTATGGTTTAAGAAAAAAAAATCATTATATTTATATGACACAAATTCTCTGAATTTTAATCTGAAATATTTCACTGATTATATATTTATATAATATCAGTTATCCATCATTTTGTTTTATTTTGGTTTATGTCTCTACAGATATCTATATGTATATATACAACACACATATTTATATAGACACATGTGTATATATCTTTAAATATATACATATCTAAAAATCTCTTTTAAAAAGTTATAAAAATGAGCAAATGTAACCAAAGTCACTTAAACCCACATCTTCTACATAACACTGGTAAAGAGGAAACAGCCAAATGTACCACGTCACCAGGCAGTGACCATGATCCCCCAGACAATAGCCCTGGTATAGGACACTAACCAGTCAATTAAATGTTCTAAGTGTCAATTTTCTTTCCTGGCAATGATGAAAAACAGGTCAAAATTATATTTTTCAGATACTAAGATAATCCTCCTTCAAAACTTATCAAATAGACAAATGAAACACACTTCTAGAAGTAGTAAATTAGTGTTTGATTTGTGCCATTTTTCTCTTTCCTTCTTACCTATATGCATGTATTTGTGCTGTCTTAATTGGTAACATTAACATAGGTGTTTTTTTTAAGAAAGAGTAGAATACACTGTACAAGTGTAGTTGTTAATGCTTGTAAAATAATAAATTTGTCTTATGTATGAGAATTTCATATAGCAGTATTTTGATTTCTTTTCCACCTCATATCAGCAAAAGCATTCTGCTACCTTAGTGCTTTGAACATACTTTGGGGTCAGATTTAAAATATGGCTTAACACTGCAAAATAGCAGAGTGGTTAAGAACAGGCATCTAAATAACGCCTGCTTTTAAAACCTGGCTTTGCCACCTACTGGCTACATGATCATTGGCAAGTTACTTGACCTCCCTGTTCCTCAATTTCCTTATTTGTAAAATGGGATTAAGTTATTGTACCTACCACTTGGAGACATTAGAAAAAATAAAAATAGTTAATATCTGTAAAATGGTTTATATAGCAAACCCTCTACAAACATTGGTAAAATAAAATGTATTTTCAGAAGACTTTTTATAATAAATTCTGACATAATGTATCTATTTTTCCAAGTTAAGTGGCAGACAAAAATCAAAGTCAGACCACAGAAAATAAATATTACTTTTTATAATGTGGTAAAATACTGCTTCTATTGGTTCAATATCAGAATAGCAAGAGTAACTAAAACAGTTATGAAATGGAAGGCATATGTTAAATATGCAATTAAGTTTTTAATATATTTGTAAGTAGGCTTTGTAATCTTCAACTCTTGGTGTTAATCAAAATTAAACTTTGTGAGCAATAAAGGACTTGTAAATAATGAGATTCTTGAAAGAGTGAAGATAACAATAATGAATTAATCTCCAGAGTTCAACAATTTACTTTTGAGGAGTAAAGATATTTTATGGTATTTTGTAGAAAGTCAATATCCAAAAATTCATTTTCTATTGGTTTAGCTTAAGCCTTTGGCCTCAAAGTTACAGCTTTTTGAATAGGAGTTCTTGCTTAGTTTCCACAGGTGCATTTCCTGCGGCAGATTTATATGTCTCATAAAAGCTTTATACAGCTCATAAATGCAGCCTTTCAATCCTACAGGTACTGCTGATCTGGAAGTTTTATTTTATCTTTCAGGCTGATGAAAACGGCACATCCTTGTTGGGAGTTTCTACTATGAATGACAGAGCAATGGTATAAAACAGAAGAGAGTGATCTTGATGAAAAAAGGGCTGGGAGAGGAACTGTGAAGTTGAAGTCCACAGGGAGAACAGAACTGCTAACTGGGAGCTGCAGGGGAGGAGAGTTTCACAGTGAAAACCCAGAGGACTACTGCTATGTGAGAAAACAGGAGTAAGGGAATAAAGTAGTGACTCAAGTGGAAAGAGAATAAGCTGGAAACATGTTCTGTATATTTAGGTTTCCTTACAATAATGTGTATTTATTCTCAGGACAGTCTGGATACTTTCACACATCGAGCTAACTAATTCAGATTTGTTTAAAGCTGGTGAGTACTTTCAAAGCATCTTTTATATTAAAAGTTGACTTTTCTAGAAATAGATATATAATAATAAATATTAGTAAATACGAACAGCAGGTATACTATTTCTCTGTGTGGGGAATTAGGAGTAGGGAAAGACTCAAAGAAAAGACTAGATAAGGACTTATTTTTACAATCCAGGGAGAAATAAAGGTTGTAATGGGTACTGGCATATATTTTCAATGTGAAATGGTGTATATATTGCTTAATGAATGCCAGAATTTTTCTAAGAATTTTACATATATTCCTCCATTTACTTTCTAAGAATTTTACATATATTCCTCCATTTACTTCTCACAAAGATCCAAGAAGGTAGGTGATACTATTATCTCTATTTTACAGAGAGATTAAACTAAGTCACCCAGCTATGAGATGATGAAGCCATGACTTCCGGGCTTTACTGTATGGCTGCATCGGCCATTCATTCCACAAGGAAATTGATCAGTGGAATCCAGGTCATGCTCCATAAAGAAGTCATAGTATATCTGCCACATAATTAAATGAAGTTTCTTCTGATTTGCTCAAATGTATCACTTGGGCTAATGACAACACTGTAGGATTGAGATCCAGGCAGTCTAAAAGGAGATGTATTTTAAATGCCATGCTAAATACACTATATATGGGAATTGAAGGCGTTTAAAAAATCAGATGATTCCCAAATTTCTCTTTTAAGCAATTGGATACATGTCAGTGTTGTTTAATGTATACAGTGACTCATTTAAAAATTGGGCATGATTATTATGTAAATTACATTACACAAATTAAAGTATATACTTGGAATATGAGTTTTAATATGATTTTGTTTTACGTTTACAAAAACCCAAAAGGGTAGGAAAAGTTCCTTCACTTTTTACAAAGTTACTTTTAGTCCAGAGGTAGACCGGCACTGATCATATCAAGCATTGTCTCTAGCTTTTGGGTAAGACTGGCCAACGAGAAGGAGGAAGAAGAGGAACATCAGGGCATTTATTTCCTTGTCTGGCCACATCGCTCAACCAAAAAGCAGAACTTCTTCAAACAGCTTTTTCCACACAATTCCCTCTCTTTCTCTCTTTTTTGTTTTGTTTTGTTTTGTTTTGCTTTTTTATTCCATTCCACAGATCTTTCCTCCCCTTGTTTCTTCAGGTGACGGGATGGTCAGAACCTCCTATTTTACTGACATTGTACCTCACTATTCTTTTGGTCTCGCAACATCCTTCTCACTTTCATTAACTCTTTATTAAATTCTCCTCGCATGCAATTTTATTACTCATTCTTTCAAATATGTTTTTGACAGTACTTTGACGCATATAGTATCTTTATTTCCTATTTACAACTAAGGAAACTCTAGGTCACACAATTAGTAAGTTCAGTTCAGTTTCAGACACATATGATGCGAAGTAACAAAGAGAAAGAAGCAGAAAACTTCAAGGACATGAGAAAAAGTTTTATAGATCTTAAAAGTTCTAGAATTTCATCAGTTCAACAAACAGAAAAGACATTATAGGCAAAGAGCATCCTGCACAAAATCAGGGAATAGTAAAAGATAAGGAGGTATTAAGAGAACTACAAATAGATCTTTGATGCTGCCTTGTAGGGGACCAGGAATGGTAGAAATGAACCCGTAAAGTTACCCAGTAGACTAGATAATAAGAGGAGGGAAAAAGCGTGGTCATCAAAGAATGAAACTATAGGATTTTACCAGGAACATAAGTCTGACTGAGTAGAAAATATAACTTGATTTCTCAAAGCCTGATCGTAATCACACAATAACTTTGATTTTAAAGACAGTAATATGTATGTGCACATTTGCATACATTTTCTCTGCAATCATGCATCTATTGTGTATATATTGATAGGCTATAGAGCAGGTATGGGTCTCTGTTAAGTAAAAACTAAATATTCTGTTAGTAATACCTAAGGCCAAAATAGTTTGAATGTTAGTAGGCAAAATTTTAAATGAAGAGTGACATTTTTTACATAATATTTGTTTTGTTTTATTTTTCTATTTGTTTTTATTTTTGTTTTACTGTAAAGATACACTATAATCTTTAATGAAGATTAAATTTTATGACTGTATTAGGAAAAGAAATTAAAAAATCTTAACATATGGGCTTACATGAAATCTCAGAATGTGCACTATTTCATTTTTATAAATTTGATAGCATTTTTACATAGTGTCAAGGTCACTAAATTAAGTGACATGTTTTGTCTTTGTTAGCAGTCTGATTTTTAGAACTACTCTACAGTCAGCAGAAAGGAGAATAGATGAGTTATTTACAAAAGAGCTAAAATTATCCTTAATGATGAACATGGAGAAGATGGAATCTGCAGTCAAATTTCTTGAGATGGAATAGTGTTTAACACTCTGTGTCTGTTTTCTTATGTAAAAGATGACAATAATAGCACCTACATCTGACTGACTGAAGTAATTTACCTAAAGCACAAAAAAATAATGTCTAATAGAGAGCACCATGAAAGTTTATGTATTATGATTAAAGATATTAGTAAATTAGCTATCTTGTTTTTAATGATTATTTTTTTTAAATCCCTATTTAGAAGCAAAACATTATGCCACCAAAATCTAGAATATGTTGCAATCTATATTTGAAAAAAAAACAAAAACAAAAACCCCGCATCCAGCTCATTCTCACTTATCTATTCCTTCTTCATTATTCAAAATTACTTTATGGTGTCAAGTGATCATTGTGAGCCCTGGAGATTTTAAAGATGACCTATGGGATTCCACTTTTCCCTGAGTGTATCTCAAAATAATTGGTGGCGTATGTTGACATATACAATTCAAATTGGTTTATAGTATCCATGATAAATTGTGTAAGCTGTTATGTGTCTTTGTGTGGTAAATCAAGAAAAAAAAAAAAAAAAAAATCAAGAAAAAAAAAAAAAAAAAGCTTCAGATGCCAAGAGTAATGATCAGAGCAATATGTGCCAACTTTTCTCATAACGAGCTAGTTTTGATTGCCTTATTTTCCAAATCTTATGAGAATTGATGAGAAATGCTGGCCTTGTGACAAGGGCATTGAGAGTGTTAACATGACAAATTCCTCACATGGTAATAGGAGATGTTAACCATTATGAGCTGATAGAACAAAAGAACCACATAAGTAAACACCCTCTCACATAAATACATGTCTCTCTGGCACATTAGGAGATTCATCGCTAAGTATACTATTTTTATTTATTTGAATGAATTCAGTATACTTAATAAATGTCTTCCCACACAATTACCAAAACTAGGAATACTCATAAATAAGAACTGTCAGAGATTCCATGTGTATTTAGTATTTTACAACCAAAATAATTGTCCAACTTATAAAAATAGAGATCTTAGATTTTGATCAATAACATCATTCCAATTTTATTGTTTGTGTTTAAATTAGCATTTTTATCCAATTCCACAAATATATGTAATGCATTTCTAGTACCATGCATTCAGCTTGATACATATCAATTAATTCATTTTTAAGCAATTATTTCATTCACAGAACATATTACACCGAACCATCTGAAAATATTGTTTTCGTAGTACAAAAATGATTGAAGGTTGGCAATGTCATATGAATCTACCTAATACATTTAGCATATTAATATAGTATAATTTAATATAGTGTATTAAAATATACTATGATATAAAATATATGTTTGGGATTTATAAAATGAAATAAAAAGATCTATTCCATTGCTAAATAGTGGTGAATTTAAAATGTTCAGATGTAATAAATTTATTTTATTTATGTTATTGTATATGTCAGTATGACCATTATAGAATTTGTCAGGAATTTAATGGGCGTTCTTAATAGAGGTGGCCCCTCTCACCCCCCTCTCTTTTTTTTCATTTCAAGTTAACACTTCTGTTTTAATTGTAAATAACTTGAATGAGAATTGCAGATAATAACTCTGACAATATTAATCACAAATGTCTGTTTAATCCATTTTTTTCTTTTTAATTATCTCTTTGTATGCTTCCAGAGGGACTGAACAATTGAGATAAAAAAATATATATCATATCAAATAGTTAATTTTAATTGTAGAGGTTTTTAAAAAAATTATGAGGTGGTCTTTCTATATTTTATTCTATGTGAAAATTGACCCGTGATAGATTATTCTGGTTTCAAATGAGTCATAATGTTTTTTCCTCAGTGGACAAAAGGAAGATATTCTGACAACGTGAAAGAATATTGATTTAAGACAATGTTGGGTAAATTAATATAGACAATATAAATATAGACTCAACCATGACTTAACAAGTTACTAAAGCCATCAATGTCCTGTGTATTTTAAATTGTAGTATCTTTTTTCCCAGTTGTTTGAAAGTGGTGAAGATTACTTTGCAAAAACATTATTTCAATGAGACAGCTACTATAAAAAAAAAGTTAGAACTATTCTGGATGGGGCTACTTAGTAAGATTTTTATATCGTTATTAGCCCATTTTATCATAAGTATCTCAAATCATAGTTGACTACAATTAGCTAAGTTAAAAAAATGGCTAAAATTTTGGAAACATCTAAATAAAAACCACAGCAATAGTTGTGTTTTGTAGCAGAAGATAGTACCATATGAACATTGGATCTAATAAAATTAAATCAACTACAAATAAAAATATTAAATTATAATAATATAGATAAATAATTTGGTAAGGACAGTCTATTTTGTCTCAACAATACAATATAGCAAGGAGTGTTTAATTATATTACAAAATAGGAAATTAACCAGGAATGGATATGAAAAATTTTTCGTGAAGCTTAATAATTACCAATTAAAGATTTTTTCATTTATTTTATTAGTTCTACAATAGTTTCTATTTGAAAATCATGTTGTCTAATTTTTACTATTTTATTCATCCAGTTTAAATTCAGCCTTCTTTATGACTGAACATACATACTCATGATGAAAAAGTTGATTTACTGAGTACACCAAAAGATAATATCAGATGTTTTCATGTAGGACAATGGACCATGTTTTCATGATACATTTTATTTATCACCAAATTATCAGTTATAGGTAATTTTACCCTAGATATTACTTCTATTATATCTTTGACCCACTTCTGATTTAAAATTTTACTTGCCTATCTCTCACCATTCTTTGAAGACAGTGAATATTTAAACCTCTGGCCTAGCACAATGGCATGCTCATAGGAGGCAATTAATACACATTTATGTAATGAATACATATTTGTTAAGTGAATAAATATGAATGTGAATGGTGTGAGAGTACATAGGAATATGTGAGAGAAAATTCAGAAAGTGATTTTGCAGAAGGCGATTGAAGAAGATTATTTACCTTTGGCTTAAACATAAAGATGTGATTAATAATAAAATAGTTTAAATATTATATTGATATTTTAGATTTTTGTCAGAAAAAATAGAAAAATATATGAACAAGTAATAGTTATACAATATGATAGATTATGTATTTTCCAAATGTTGGAATGAGAGGATAGATTTTTGTAATGTTATAGAGATAAATTTTTGGTTGAATTTAATAATTCTAATGAATAAAATTAATGTAAAATCACTCACATATATCAAGAATCTTATGTTTTATATGAGAATGAACTAACACCTCTGTTATACTTACTAAAGTTTTATATTATAATATAGCAAGTATTTGTTGAATTAAAATTAATTAGGAATGCATTTTCATTTATTTTCAATTACCCATCATAATAAAGAGAGAAAATTAAGTGGCTAAATCAACATTAGCAGACATTGCAGAAACCCCACTTTGTCAAAAAGAGAATAAAGAACAAAAACAATTAACACTACTGAAAGTAAATAGTCAATTTCTAAATAATTAGGAAATTATATTTTAGGATAGGATTTAACAGATTTAATTTACAATAATTTATAGAAATACATCATGGAATCAAGTACACAATTATATATTTAAGTGTTTTTTTTTTTAGAAAAGAATAATTTTTTGGAATTATTTTATAATTTGAAGTATTTGCTCAATATAAAATCAAACTCAAATACTCCTAAAATCTTCTATGAATTATAACGCTATTGTCGTCTTATTATAGTTAATGCTATTTAAGCTAAACTTATGGTTCTTTCAGTATAGATAGAAAAAAAATATTAATCATAGGTCTTCTTTCTTACTTTGATCAATTAAATTTCTTATTCATTGATTTTAGAATAAATATTTTGTTTTGCTTTAGCAATATATAAGAAAGCTAATGACACCATACATGTTGTATTATAGATATTTTTGATGTGTGAATTACACTTAAATTAATATAATTTAATGCTTTTATATCTCTACACTATGTTATTTAAAGAACATTATTTAAAACAATCATCTTTTTAGACATATTACTTATTCTATCATATGTAGTATCATGTACAATACCAATTGCAATAATGGGCACAATACTATAAATTGTTGTATTTCAACAATTTAAACTAAATTTCTTCATATCAGGTAATAAAAAATCAGATTCTATTAAACATCAATATATCACAAAGCGATTAAAATATAAGTTAAACTGATTTTGTAACAAATCGATACAAGTATACAACACCACATCAATAAAACTTCGAAGCGCTATAACAATAATTTTTTTCTCTCACACATACAGACAACAATAAAAATATAAATAGCAAACAAATTTTAGAATTCTAAAAGCAATATGTAGTGAAAGTAGCTTTGTCAGAAATTATTTTTCCTGAGTCTCTTAGCCACTGAGAGTAAAGAGTTGAATGAACACATGCATTTCCTTCACAAAATGATCTAACTAAATTAACAGATATATGGTCTATTCAATCACTATTTTTGAAGTATATTTACTAGAAATATATTTAGCATCTTATACACCCTGATTTATTAATTTTAAAGAGATTCTTCTTGCATCAGATGTTTATATTTTTCAATCTCTTCCAGAGATTTTTTTTCATTCCAAATAGTAAGTGTTAAATGACTCTTAATTTTAACTTAAAAATTGTTGTATTATTGATTTTATTCAATATTCCTCTATACCAATGGCAACTTTTGAAAAATTTGAAAAATAGTGTTTAAACAAACACGCATGCACACACACACATACTTACACCCTAACCAAACCTACTTACATTAACAAGGTTTAAGCTTTAGGTTGTATAATGCTAATATAGAGGAAAACAGGGACTTTGGAATGAGACAAATTTGGATTTTAAGTCCCTTATTACCACTTACTAGCTAGGTGACTTCTGGCTTTTAATTAACCATTATGAGCCACTATTATTTGAAGAGGAGTTATTTACATCTCTCTTGTTTGTTTGGCTTTTGGGAGGCTAAATATAATGCAGTCAAAGCATACACATTGTTTGGCACATAGGAGTTAATATATATTACAGATAATATTTTATAAATAGTCATTTTCAAAAGTAAATTATATGCCATTAAATTTGAGGGGAAAAGGTAGAGGTATGTATATGAAGTTAATAGGCTAGCAAAGAGTCTTTACTTTCAAATGTTAATCAGATATCAGTTCTAAGATAGACCACCTATCTTTTGTTTGTAACAACTTAACAAGTTGTCAAAGAGAGAGGTACATGAATGTGGAAAGGTGAAGAATGGAGAGGAAAGCAGTGGGCTGAATACTCATTTAGCTGGTACTTTGGATTCTCCAACTGTTTTACAGTTTTATTGCATGTTCTTGAATCCACTAAGCTCTGATCCTGACTTATGCAAAGAACTCCAGGATCATTTTTCTTTGATCATTCACACCGCAACTTCACTGTGGTTGCCTGGATGCCCCTAGTTATGTAGAGGATTGTCTGATTTTCCAGGCAAGACTCCTTCTTGTCATGTGACCACAGTCATTGTATAAATTGAGTTTCATACTGCTTTCCAGGTATTATCTTTGTCTTTAGTAATGTAGATAAATTAATAGAGATTTGTCCAACATATTTTCTTTATGAGTAAAAAAAAA
>NW_011888807.1:7204068-7208993 GCF_000151845.1 Pteropus vampyrus
TAAATAGTCATTTTCAAAAGTAAATTATATGCCATTAAATTTGAGGGGAAAAGGTAGAGGTATGTATATGAAGTTAATAGGCTAGCAAAGAGTCTTTACTTTTAAATGTTAATCAGATATCAGTTCTAAGATAGACCACCTATCTTTTGTTTGTAACAACTTAACAAGTTGTCAAAGAGAGAGGTACATGAATGTGGAAAGGTGAAGAATGGAGAGGAAAGCAGTGGGCTGAATACTCATTTAGCTGGTACTTTGGATTCTCCAACTGTTTTACAGTTTTATTGCATGTTCTTGAATCCACTAAGCTCTGATCCTGACTTATGCAAAGAACTCCAGGATCATTTTTCTTTGATCATTCACACCGCAACTTCACTGTGGTTGCCTGGATGCCCCTAGTTATGTAGAGGATTGTCTGATTTTCCAGGCAAGACTCCTTCTTGTCATGTGACCACAGTCATTGTATAAATTGAGTTTCATACTGCTTTCCAGGTATTATCTTTGTCTTTAGTAATGTAGATAAATTAATAGAGATTTGTCCAACATATTTTCTTTATGAGTAAAAAAAAAAAAAAAAAAAAAAAAACAATAATATATAGACACACCCCAAAAACAAAAACACACAGAAAAACTGTAAAAAAAAGCCAAAACCCATAAAAATATTTTTTATAGCAGGGGCCTAAACCTCTGGGCTGCGAACTGGTACTGGTCCATGGCCTGTTAGGAATCGAGTCACAGAGCAGGAAGTGAGCAGTGGACAAGGGAGTGAAGCTTCATCTGTATTTGCAGCCGCTCCCCAGCATCACTGTCTCAGCTCTATCTTAGATCATCAGGCATTAGATTCTCATAAGAGTCCCGGTTCCTGGTACCAAAATGGCTGGGGACCTCTGTTCTACAGTTTCTGTTCTCAGAAATCTCTAACATCCTAAGGATCTTATGAAAGGAGCTATTTATGATGACAGAAACTAAATTGTATCTGAAGGTTTATATTTATGCTCTTGCTCTAAATCACAGCTTAGTAAATGAGAAATAATGGGTAATGAGAAATAATAGTTAAGTTGTTACAAACAAAAGTATTGATTCAGAAACTTTTCACAGTACTTTACTTTTTGCAAGGTCACTAAAACAGTGGAAACAAAACTTTACAATTTTATTTAATATTATTTAATCTGAAGTTGTCAAAGAGAGATAAAAAGATTTGTATATTTGGTTTAAATAGATTGAGTCAGAGGAAGTTCAATCGATCCTTATTTTAAAACCTTTTACTACGCAAGGTTTTTGCCCGAGTTTTTACCTCTTTTTTACTCAAAAGGACCCAAGAGGGACATTATCCTTCAGTCAAGTACACAACCCTTGCCTGATGCTGAGATTTTCTGACACACTATTTGTTATAATAAACTAGAGACTGAAAAAAGGAGTCAGCAAGATTAGCTATGTACCCAGCCTTCTCATAGAAAAAATGACTTTTATACATATTTAAAGTGAAATCCATATTTTAGGTAGGAGAGCTTTTCTTAGCAACATAACAGATTCAGTGTTATGTTAGTAACATTATTCTCCAGTGTAGAAACTATTCTAAAATTCAGCGTCTGATCCTTAACAATGTTCAATTACTGTAGTCCCTTTTTTCCTTTCTTCCTTTCTTTCTTTCTTTTTTTTTATTTGTAAAATTTTAGAAGGATACCCAGAATACTTGAGTTTTAAATAATTAATTCTAAAATGCTTTTTACATAAATATTTGTCTATTAAATATTTAAATAACAATGACAATGAAGAAAAAGATTGGATCTGCTCTATCGGAATAAATTATCTAAATTTTGTTCTGACAGAACTAACTTGGAGAGAAAGGGTCACGTAAAGTACAGAAAAAGGATGGTGGGCCTATTCTCAGAAATTCTGATTCTAATATAATTGAGAATGTTTTTTTAATTTTTTTTAATTTTTTTCCCTTCTTTTATTACAAACAGGCCTCTACCAGATATGTATTCACTTTGGTTTGAGGGGGCTTTAGTTATGGCTGAACACTCTTTTTACTCACTCCATCTGGACAATTTAATGAGCAGCCTAACTCTTTCAAAACCAAATGAGATAATTCATTCAAAATCACTTCGAAGAGCATAAAGTACTTTACAAATGCAAAGTATTATTACTTTCAGACAAGTAATTAGTGTTTTTAGTAATGTAGAAGTACCACTTAACAATATTAATATATGGGTGATAGTCCTTTGGAAATGACTGTCCAATCAGTTGGGCACATATCTATTTGATAAGTAGTAAAACTTGAGTTATGTTATCTGACTTTTCTGATGAAAATTTAAGAATTTTATAAGAATCAGAAACATCGAATTGTGTTTGATTCTTATAAAATTCTTAAATTCTCATATTTATACTGCCTAATGTTTTTCATTGAACAATATCTAAAACTCTAAAAAATGTTTATTTAACAGATCATTCAAAAATATAGTTAATAACTATTTAAATCAAAATATTCAATGCTATTGAAATATAGCAGAAATTATGTTTTGAAAAAAGAGAAAACCTTTCTGTTTAATCCAATGTACTTTTTATTTTAACTCAAAATGTCTCTCCTAATTATAAGTTTAATTGTTAATTTGTGAGATAGTGCATACCTATTCTTTCTGAATGGGTACCTTTCCTTTTTAATATTAATATTATTTTAATTTCACTTATTTTACTCATCTATAGATATTTTAAAAGTATATGTAGAAAAGTTATATAAAGCAAAAGTTTACACTACCTCATGAGAATACTTAGAAAAATTTTATATAAAGACTCTTCTGATGTCCAAATTTTATAGAATAAATATTCAAATTGAAATTCTGATATCATTAACTATATATGAAATAAAATGTTTGACTAAGGGATGTTATCTTGGATATGCAGCTGTTCTATTTTTATTAGCTGAATCACCATTCACAAGACACTCAAAAGAAAGATTGAGAGAGAGAGATTAAATTTGGAATATTTTCCAGAAAATCTCTGGTATATTAGCTCTAGACATAATAGAAGCCTCTAACTTTTCCTTCACAGAATAAAATGCTCCAGAAAGTAAATTTTTTTAATGAATTAAATCATATATTTAAAATTGATGAAGATGTTATTTGTTTTATTTCAAGTTTAAAAATAATAGAAATAAAATAAGTTTTCTTGATAATGTATATCAAAATAAATATCTTTATTAATTTTAGTGATATTATCTAAAGATAGCACTAACCTCCTTTATTTTGTCCACTATATTTTGTTGACCAACTGAAAATTGAAATTATAATTATAAACATTTTTTAAACAATAAAGAACATTGATATTATCCCAAGATTCTATTTCATAAACCAAATACGTTTAGAATAAAAATTGGATTTTCATTGAATGAAAAGTATTTTAGGAATCTAAATTCTACTGATTATTGCATTTCTAATTCAAGTTTTATTTTAAAACATGTGCCTATAGTAATATTTTTCCCCAAAGTATTTTTTTCATAAAGCCAGAATGTTACCACTGGGGTGATGTGAAATCTGGCATCTCCCCAGCAGCATTGGGGAGGAGAGGGATAACGATGCAGAAGTGCAGTTAGCATTTTTTTCTTGGTACTTCCTCATTGACACAGTGAAGAATCACAGGTCAATGAGATTTAGGAAAGATTTATCAAAGGTATATTTCAGAAAGACAAAGCATGCCTCTAGGAGACACATGATTTTAACAGAGAGCTGCAACAGAGAACTGTAACATCACCACCACCACAACAAAAGGACCCAGAAGTGGGAATGTCTGCATTATATTTGGGCTATGATCAGTGGTTCTGAAGGCATTCCTAGGTGATTGGCAAGTGAGGCCATTTTGATTGACAGTTGGCTGCTGTGTAACACTTTGCCTTGTGCACATATGCATACCCAGAATTCTTCTACCATTGAGGTGTTCTTTGGGCAATCTCTAGGCTGGGCCCCTATTCCTTTGTTCCTCCTGTTTCTCATGTCTGACTAGCCATCTAACAAGAATCTTATCTGAAATTAAAGTCTTATCATATAGTTCCTCAACAACGAATGCCCTATCATCACACAGACTAATTTATTTTTCATTATTCTCTTATTTTTCAAGCACTGAACTTTTGTTGATGTTACGCAGAGATCATACTCAGGTTCATGGTGCTTAGTAAAATTTTATCAATTATTTTCTGTCAATCTCAAAAGTAAATTAAATCTACACATTTATAATTAAACACACAGATGCCCAAAAACCCGTTCTCAAATAACAAAAGAGGTGTAATTTCAACACTTAGATTACTTTTCTATATACTCAAAATTTATGCTAATTCATCTAATTTTGATACTTTAGCCACAAATATTTATGAATATATATTGTGATAACATCAAAATGAGGACAATTTCAAAATAATAGGTGTATTGGTCACCCAAAACAAATCGTTTCTTATCATTAGATGTCTCAGCAGATTGAAAAATAAACAGGATTTGAGACAGTATAAACTTAGATAAAATAACCTGGTAACATTGTCCTATTGAGAATGCTATACCAAACTCAGACAAGTTCTCTGTTAGAAAGTATCCTCAAACCATTCATTTTGTTATGTTAATTGTCTTCGAAATAAGAGCCATTAACCTAATCCGAGGAGGTTAGAATACGTTGTTGATGTTGGTCTAATTAAATATTTTATGGACAATAATCATTATGTCAGAAGTTGAGATATGATAGCACTAATACACATTTTGTTAAAGTAATTTCTATGACCTTTACAAATAATTTTCACAAACTAAAATAAATACATAGTCGTATCACAAGTAGATCATTTCAAGAAATAGCTTTTTTCAAGTTAGAAAGAATTTATCATGTCAAGAAACAGCATATCATAAATGTAAACATAGAGAAGAAAAACCTATTTCCTCTCCATCCAATTC
>NW_011888807.1:7209043-7214663 GCF_000151845.1 Pteropus vampyrus
GTGCTTAGTAAAATTTTATCAATTATTTTCTGTCAATCTCAAAAGTAAATTAAATCTACACATTTATAATTAAACACACAGATGCCCAAAAACCCGTTCTCAAATAACAAAAGAGGTGTAATTTCAACACTTAGATTACTTTTCTATATACTCAAAATTTATGCTAATTCATCTAATTTTGATACTTTAGCCACAAATATTTATGAATATATATTGTGATAACATCAAAATGAGGACAATTTCAAAATAATAGGTGTATTGGTCACCCAAAACAAATCGTTTCTTATCATTAGATGTCTCAGCAGATTGAAAAATAAACAGGATTTGAGACAGTATAAACTTAGATAAAATAACCTGGTAACATTGTCCTATTGAGAATGCTATACCAAACTCAGACAAGTTCTCTGTTAGAAAGTATCCTCAAACCATTCATTTTGTTATGTTAATTGTCTTCGAAATAAGAGCCATTAACCTAATCCGAGGAGGTTAGAATACGTTGTTGATGTTGGTCTAATTAAATATTTTATGGACAATAATCATTATGTCAGAAGTTGAGATATGATAGCACTAATACACATTTTGTTAAAGTAATTTCTATGACCTTTACAAATAATTTTCACAAACTAAAATAAATACATAGTCGTATCACAAGTAGATCATTTCAAGAAATAGCTTTTTTCAAGTTAGAAAGAATTTATCATGTCAAGAAACAGCATATCATAAATGTAAACATAGAGAAGAAAAACCTATTTCCTCTCCATCCAATTCCATGTTTAATAATATTTTCAATAAAGTAACAACATAAAAAATTTATTTAAACTTTTGTCTAAAATTTATATCATCATAGTGCACTTAAATTTGGTATCAAACCAATATCACATTTTATGAATGCTAATAAACCAGAGGCAGACACAGAAAAAGAGAAGAAAAAATTCCTTACAAAATGGCATTGTGCAATTATGTCAGAAATCTCATTCATTTATACTTTCTCTGGAATGTATTCTTTAAATAATATAATTTATTAATGCTATAATCAAATCTTAAGGGGACTAATACTTTAATTTTTTAAAGTAGATTTCCAGCTCATAAATTTCAATGTGCACTAATAACCTCAATGAATACAATTAATATTTAATAAAAAAGACTTTCCTGACATTTCGATTGTACAGTAAGAGCTGTTTTGTCTTCTGAAATGATTTTTGAAGAGTCACTTATTTAAAATACTTTTAATATTTTAGTCCAAATCAGAATTTGTTAAAAAGTGACTAAGAAAAGAAAATGATTTTCTAGCCAATTTTACAAAAACTCTTTTTAACAAAGATAAATACAAAAAATATCAATTAGAATTTTAATAATAGAATAATTCATTCATCTTCTCTTTAAATCTTGTTTTAAACATTAAGCCATAGGTAAGTATATTTCATCTGATATATACAATATTATATTTGTTAAAAATGAGGGCCAACATATTTCCAAGAAGGAAACTAAATTCCAAAAGTTTTTCTTAAATCAATAAAGCAGTCTTTTTTCCTAGATTTAATGCAATATTATTTGCCACAATTTTAGAGACTTTTCAGAGTTAATAGCTAAAATATCACCATTTATGTTTTTCAAACAATCTTCCATCTGAGATAACATCCACTGAAAATTACTGCCAAAGCAAGTCATTTGCATTCAAGTATAAAATGCTCTAATTTACTTACATGCTAGCTCTGAAAAGCACAATTACAAAACCTAGGAACAAGAAAATGTTCCCCCCTCAATACTCTTGTGTCTAACTTCAAATATCTTTTAAATATTTGATCGTGACTCCCAATGACAGAATGCTACAGCTCACTAATTTAGATCTTTGTATGATTTAGCATGCAACTTAGTTCTTCAGCTAAGTCTGTTTCTTTACTTACCCACAGGACACTAATAAAAAGCATATAATACTTCACAAGCAGGGATTCTGATTTTAACCTTCAGTTACTCACCTATGAGAGAGAAAAAAGAAATAAAGATAATGGTTAGTATTAAAAATACTTACTATTTCATGTTATAGTCAGCAACATAATACATAAGGGACTTTCCTTATTTCCTTATACTTTGATATGTATATTTATATAATAATTATGCAAAGTAAATTATATTTGAGGGTTTTACATTATTAAGATTTTAATAAAGTCTTTATTTTCTATGATAACCTACTCAAAAAAAAAAAAAACAAGTCTGGCAAGAAATAATCAACTTAGCTATGTGAACAAAGTATCTTAATATTCCAAATACCTTACCTTAGACAATATTTGATTAAATTACTTCATTAAAACAAATGTATTCAAGCATTTGTTCACTGTCATTTAAGCTGTTGATCTAGCTAGCTGACTTTTCCCTTTGGGCCCTTCCCTACACTCAAAAGAACTCAGAGGAAAGACAGGTTATCCCAAGGGAAGCTAAGACTTCACTTCTCTAACCTCCAAAAGCTGAACCACCAGAAGTTGCTATCCTCCAGTGGGCTGAGACCATACTGTTTTTTTTCCAAAATATTTTATATACCGATTTAACCTCTGCCATAAACACACATAATGGATGCTTTGAGCTGAAAAATACAAAATTTGACATAAAAAGTGACTTTTCTTACACACAGTCCATCAATTCCTTGAAATGCAACATTAGTATGTGTAGAGAAAGAGTTAATAATGGTTCAAAGGAAAGACTCATTTGTAACATAGTTTGTTATGTATATAAGGGTGTCCTCAAATTGTGTAAACTATATAGAAGTGTCATTATTTAAAAGTATTTAAACCACAGTCTCATCCTCCAACTCAGAAGAAGTTTGAAAGTACATCTAAATGGTAGAAACATCGTTTATCTTCATATTTTCCAATTAACTTTATAAGTACACAGTCTTTAAAGTAAACTTTAGAAGACTATGAGAGTGAAATATTTTAATATGTATTTGCTATCAAACAAAAGAAGTTTCTCCAGAGAAGATTGTTTACATTTTTCAATTATTCTACTCACTTTGTAGAGTTAGTTATGCCTAAAATGAACATCTTAATATCTCTCACAAAATCTAAAAGATGCTACAGTTATGGGGAAGATTAATAATCCCAATAATTAATATTAACATATGTAAAAACACTTGAGGTGAAAGAGGTGTTTGATCTTTAATGGGGAGCAGCGGTAGAGCAGTCAGAAGGGAACTCGTGCTATAGATAAATAAGCTGGGGCAATTCTGAGTTACAATTTTTTCTCTCCCACAATGCTCTGGGTATAATATCATTTATCCTGAAAATAATTGCTAGACAGCATAAAAACAGATACCTTCTTATGTTGACCAGGTTTCAACTGGGTAACAACAGGGTAGCAAAAGAATCTGATGTAGCTAGAGAGCTGATAACAAGTACAGGACAATGTATCTTGAGTATATATGGGGATGACCTAACAAAATCTACAGAGAATGAATAAAAATCAATTTATAAAATTCTACTATATCCTTTTACACCATAAATTATCTACCATAAACTACAATAAAAAATATAACTTGAAATAGCATTATAGAGACTAATAAGCAAAAAGAAGGGAAAAAAGGAAATATCTATAGAAGGATATCAAGGAACACACTTAGAGAAAGATTTTGTCACGGATGATACCCTCAAAATAATAAATAATTGTAATGAAATGGTAATAAAAGTTTTAATACTTTCTTTGAGGAAGTCAATGAGATTATTATAAAATGTAGATTAATCAATGAATATAAATATCTATATCAATTATAGAAAGAAAAGCAAATATTATCAAATGCAGTGTTTTTAATAGCATATCGATTTTGTGTTTTGCAATTTATCATAAGCAATTGATAATTCTTTCATCAAAATATGGCATGTACACTTATGATCAATTTTTGGAGGACCTCATGTGTGTATTTTTACATATATATGTAAACATATATGTAAACATATATTCTATCTTCATAGGATTCATAAGTAATTAGAATTTAGGGTTGCAATTTAAGTTTTTATTATCACTTAAAGACTCCAAGGCACAAAGTTCCCAGGAGGCCAAATGTCCCTGAAACTTCCATGATGGCAGGCAATAGCTGATCGAAAAGCAATATAGCAAATGATTGCGGTCAGAAAATGTCCGCTGTTATTACAGCAGAAATATCAGTCATTCACAGGAAGGATCCTATATTTGATTTCATCTCAAAGTGGTATATAATTATATTTTTCAGTCTAGAGATTTGGCCTCCATCTCTCCTTGTCACAGATTGTAGTTAAGGCAGATGAGATAGAGAATCAGAGAAAGAGAAAATTGAAGAGGAAAAGAGAGAAAGGGAAAGATACTGAGAGTAGCCACTAATAATAATGCAAAACAGAGACATGAGGTTTGAATTACAAAATAGCAGCGTGATTCCCATACTCAAGGTTCACCACACAGACAGAGTTCATTAGTTCAGATTAGTGTTTGTATTAACACATTTTATTCTACTGTTATGTTTTGTACCAGAACATAACAGAACACTTCACTCTCCAACCATGGAGCTAACAGAGTTTATTTACTATTTTCCTGTGAACATATTTTCAATTGCCCAAAACTGAAATTACTGTTCCTGAGGAGTGTTCTACATCACATAATAAAAGTTTAGATAATACTAATCACCATCGCTGACCAGTATTTACCACATTTTTTTTTTTTTTTGAGGGCAGGTACTTTAGGATATTTACAGCACATGGAAAAGAGTCCATCCTTGATATAGAGCAGTTTGCAACTGTAACACAAAAAAGTATATATTTATACAAACATAAATTATTGTTTTTACTTTTACAGTTTTACAGTTTACAAATGTTTAATCTATTTTTTTTACTTAATTCTCATACACACCTAGTGAAATAGGATAATAATTATTCTCTTTACAGTTAAAGAAGTCGAGATTTAGCTAGATGAAGAGGTTTGTGGTAATGTATCCAGTCAGTAAGTTGTAGATATGGAAAGTCATATCCAGTTTCTTCTAATTTCAAATTTAATAATCACTTCAGTATTAGGCTTATCATTTAATATTGCCATATATAGACATTTTATCTCAATAACACAAATATTTAGTGTTTAAATTAAAGTAAAGTGAGGTTGCCATGGTGGAAGGCAGTCTATAGTGGTTATATGTTAAGTGTATGGGCTCTATTATCAAAGTTCAAATCCTTGCTTCACCACTTACTATCTGTGCAATTAATTTCTGTATAACTCAAATATTTTATCTGTAAAATATGAATAATAATAGCACCTAATTAAGTGGTACATTTTGAGGATGAACTGAGATGCAGAACTTCAGAACTATGCTTGGCATAGATAAGTGTTCAAATAAATGCTAGTTAATAATAATTGTATATTGGTTTGACAAGAATGGTAATAATGTATACCATATTTGTAGAATTAATGTGTTTTTTGAAGAAAGATTTTTATTATTTACTTTATATTTTAATTTTTTATATAGAGAAGTTATTATTAGTCTATTGATATTCTCTAATTTGACTACTAATAATATATTTAGGGGAACAGTTCAGAATTAGCAATATCATCTGTAATATTTTCCATAAAAAAAATCTTCCTAAGTGACTGGAGATTTAATTTCAACCTCTTG
>NW_011888807.1:7215943-7217087 GCF_000151845.1 Pteropus vampyrus
TAGAGAAGTTATTATTAGTCTATTGATATTCTCTAATTTGACCACTAATAATATATTTAGGGGAACAGTTCAGAATTAGCAATATCATCTGTAATATTTTCCACAAAAAAAATCTTCCTAAGTGACTAGAGATTTAATTTCAACCTCTTGTTTTATAAGGACCATTATCAATTAAGTAAAAATTTTAAAAAAAGTTATTTATTATATTTAATAAAATTAATAAAATCTTACTACACTGTCTCTCTAATACACATGAAGCAATGGAGAAATTTCTTCATTGGATAGAAAATTATCCAATGATAAATCAGAAAAATATGTATTTTTTGTTTCATACATATTTTTAATAAGCTGTTTTTTTAGAGTAGTTTTAGGTTTAGAATAATAGAGCTTCTATATAACCCCTCAATCCCTACAGTTTCCCTTACTTTTAACAGTTTTACATTAGTGTGGTACAATGGATGAACTGATATTGGTAAAATATTAACTAAAGTCTATAGTTTACATTAGGGCTCACTCTTTATGTTGTAAAGTTCTATGGATTTTAATAAATGCATAATGTCATGTAGCCACCAGTATGATATTATGCAGATATCTATAATTACCTGTACTCTGCTTATTATTCACTCCCTTCACCACCCTGGCAACTACTGATCTTTTTACTGTCCCTATAGTTTTTCCTTTTCCAGAATGTCATACAGTTGGAATCAAACAATAAATTTACTTTTCAGACTGGCTTCTTTTGCTTAAGAATGTGTACTTAAGATTCCTCCACTTGTTTTTTTTTTTTTTTTAAATCGATAGTTCATACCTTTTTATCACTGAATAATAGTCCATTGTATACATGTATCAGTTTGTTTATACATGCAATTATTGAAGAACATCTTGGTTGCTTCCAATATTTGGCAATTATAAATAAAGCTGCTGTAAACACTGATTCATAGGTTTTATGTGGACATAAATTTTCAACTACTTTGAGTAAATAACTTAAAAGTACAATCATGGGGTTATATGGTAAGTCTGTGTTTAGTTTTGTAAGAAACAAACAGTCTTCCAAAGTAGCTGCACCACATGGCATTCCCAACAGAAATTAATGAGAGTTTCTGTTGTTCTATATCTTCGCAAGTATTTGATTTTGCCAATGTTT
>NW_011888807.1:7217579-7228277 GCF_000151845.1 Pteropus vampyrus
AAACAAAACAAAAACTAGGCAAAAAACTTGAAATAAACACCACAAAAAAGTAACCCAAGAAAGTAGAATTGAGAAACTGATATGCTGATATGCTCTAGTGTAAAGAACAAATCCGTTGGTCATTATCACCTGGAGAAAAAGACATAATGACAATTTTGGTCTCTTGGATTCAGTAGCCCTGGCTGCAAGAGTAACAAAAGCTACCCATCTCTAATGTCTTGTTTTGTTAACTGGTCAGTAAAACTTCTAAAAGAAATATCCTACTCTATGTCCTTTCAGGGACTCAGGAAGAGAAAAATTGACTCTATTGTCTTAGAGGTCCTGACCTGTGTTTGTCCATTCCTGAGCTCATTTTCCTTCCTTTTCTTATGTTTATTCCTTTTTTTTCTTTCTACTTAGTCTGTTCTTGATAATCTCCATATTTAAATACACTCTGCAGAGCTCTCTGAAATTTAGAAAAACACATAGTTATGAAAATCTAAGGAGATTATATAGCAAAGTCATAGCTGATTCCACCATAAAGCCTCTCCCTCATATGAATTAAAAATACTTTTCAAATAAAGAAAACATATTTATTAAATGAATGGAAAAATTTTTCCAGTTCTTATGAGCTGAATTGTGTCCTCCCCAAAATTTTGTATGTTGAAATAATAGTTCCTAGTTGCTCAGAATGTGATTGCATTTGGAGATAGAGACTTTAAAGAGGTAATTAAAGTAAAATTAGGTCAGATGGTGGGTCCTAATCTCACAGGATCAGTGTTCTTATAAGATGAAAAGATTAGGTCAGGAACAACACATAGATGGAGGAGCAGTCATGTTATGACACAATGAGAAAGCCATCTGCAAGGCAAGGAGAGCAGACTCAGTAGAAAATAAAGGTGCTAATGCTTTGAACTTGAACTTCTAATATCCAGAAAATAAATTTCTGTTGTTCAAGCCACCTAGTTCATGGCATTTTGCCATGGCAGCCCTAGCAAACCTGTATACCAATGTTCTTCGTATATTTACTTATCAGCAATGAGAAGGTTCAAAATGGCATGAGGCTATATATTATTAAAAAACTAACAAAGAAACAGACAAAAAACCCCTGCTCTTTCTTATACCTAGAATATTTTAGGAGGATTATGCAGGATGCTTAATTTCTCCCAATTTCTCCTATATGAGCAGTAGGTGTTAGTACTATTGTTAATGAGACGTAAAAATAAAGAACAGCAGTAGAAAGGGTCTCCTGAAGCATTTGATGGAGCTGCTCCTTTCTCTCTGCACCTGCTTAGTTAAGCTTTTTAAGTACAAATCTATGTTACATAACTGGATAATGACTTAATTTGAATGAGTTAACAATTTCACACCTTCTAAGCATAAGGTGAATACTAAGTAAAAGCACTAATCTAATATCCTCACATAGGTCACTTTTATTACCTATAATGGAACAATGAGATAAACTTGCACTTTCAAATTCAAACACTCGATTACTTGCACTAATGGAGAGGATAAGAACCATAGATAATCCGAGACAGGGTCATTTAGACTTAGCTTTGGAATGTTTTGTATTCTCATTCCTTCTTGTTTGATAGTCTAGGGATCCACATCCATCCAAATAATGAAGTTACAGTATTTAAAACAAATATTAGACTCTCTGAAGCCTACCACTATACACCTGTGCCTAAGATTCTTTATAATATACTCCTTGCTGAGGAAGCAAGAAATAAATACTGTAGATTATAGAAAGAGGAAATAAATCCTGTAGGTTTTTTAAAAAAATCGCATTTATCAGGCCATGCCAGGGACTGGGAGGGAAGTCTCCCATTAGATTTTGATTGTTTAATCTCTGCCACTGCCAGTCTGAATTGATTTCCCAGCATTACAGTTACTGATCTGGGTTAAACTGGAAAAGATCATTATTTCCTGAGACCCAAATGTCTTTATCATTAGTTTAATAGCACAGGTTAGCTTACAGAACAGTTAATAATACTGGAAAATAATAGAGTGACTGTTTCTAAAGAGATAGGACATGTGATTAGTAAGTGACAGTGGTAACAGGTACAGGGCAACTGTACATCTTTGATATAATAAATGCAACATTCTATTTTAGAATAAAACTTAAATCCCAACCCCAATACATACTCCACAGAGTATCCATTGCAATCAATATAAAACACATATTCTGTTTTGTCAACCCTGCTTAGAATCTATAAATGGCTTCTCATTGCACTTAACAAAAAGCCAAACTTTTTATATAGCAAATTTCTACTCGATATGACCCCTAATAACCAATTAATAATAGATATATAAGCATATATGTAATATGTATTATACATATTACATATATTTAACTCACATTTACTGATACCCTAAGTGCCCGATTCCCAAGAATATAATAGAGGAGAGGTAGAGACTCTGACCCCATAACACTTTCTGTCTAGAATGGGTAATATAAAAAATAAATAAATAATGATGATTCAAGGGGAAAGATTTCAAGTGTACTAGTAGTCTGGAAGAGAAAAAATTACATTTATTTGAAAGTTTTATGAAAAAGGTGGCCTTAATGATGGTTCAAATAACAGATGTCAGAATTAGGTATATATAAATGGAGAGAGCAATCTAGGTTGTGGGCGTAATATGAACAAGGGTGGTAAGACCAAAAACCTCAGTGAATAATGAATTGTACAATATGACTAGAGCATAATAATAAATACTAGCATTATATAAACAATATGCTATATTTTCATATATAATATCATCTAATTCTCATATTAACCTAATAAATTAGGTATTATTATCTTTAATTTACACAGATAAGCAAACTGAATAAAAAGTGATTTAAGTAATCTATTATTCCAGATCCTCCAATAGGTAAACACTAAGAAAAGATTACACATGCAAAGACTTATAAAGGAGAAACACCTGTGTTAGTTAAAGAGGTGAGCCACTACAGGCTGGAACTATCAGATTGTGAGGCAGGCAGTTCTAACCCTCAGTGAGGGGAGTAGGTAAGGAGAAAGAGTTGAGTGGAAGCATCTTAAAGTGCAGTGCAGTTCCAAAGAAACTGTGACAAGGTCATCTGATATATTCTTCAAGCCAGAATCATCATCAGAGGAGTCATATGCTTTCCTAGAATGGGCCTGTATTAATATCCCTGCTATGTTAAATCACTGGCTGAGAACAGCAAGTGGGAAATGTGGTCTCAACCCCAACCACAGTGAAGAACTTTAGAGGTCAGTTAGCTCCTACAAAGATCTGAAAGGAATATTCTAATGGCCATCACAGTAACAAATCCTATAAGGGACTGAACTGGTATTCCAACCAAGTCTATGCAATGAATTTATCAAAATGTAAAAATGAAGACAAAAACAAACAAAAAAACAAACAGCAATATGTGTATATTTTGCTCTCATGGACTAAGTCCTTCAACAATAAATATTTTTCACCATCAACTTAGTCACGATAAAATATTCATTTCCTGTTAATTTTTCTTCTTAGATGGCATTTACTAGGATTCTATATATTTGATTCCTAAATATTTTCAAACAGTAATAGAATTTTAGATTTCAAAAGCCATCTAGAGGTCAATTAGCCCAACCCACTCATGTTACAGATGAGCTAATTCAGGCCATGAGAGATTTCATGCCTTTCTCAGAGTCATTAACGAATTAGTGACAGCTGAGATTGAGTGCAGATGTCATGACTCCTGTTATCACCACTTAGCATCACTTTCCTGCCATTTCTCCTCTTTTATTTGGGTTTACTTTCCTTATATATAATTATTTTCTTCATGATATCCTTGTCAATTCATTTGTCATACTCTGCTTACTATTATATGAAAACTAGTACCCATAAAGGTATAACATAACTTTCATGGCAATCTTCAATTTTCAAAGAGTTTTCACAACTACTAGGTCATATGATTTTTATGTTTTTTGGTTTAGCTATTATTTGTTTCCATATTAGTCCAACAACTATGAGAAAAGAAAGTGAGTGAGAGTAGTTTGGAATATCGGCAACTGGCTTTTATTTATTTGTTCATTCTTGTGGCCAATTCAACTCCTTAATGAAACACATGTCACCTCCTGAATCTGGTCTCAACTATGCTAACCAAGTAAATGCTATGAAGATGGATATTAATAACAGCATTTTTTTAGCTGTTCATTTCTATCTTGTTTCAGATAATAGTCTTATTAACATATGAATGTAGATGAACCACATGAAATTGTTGCTATTCAACCACTTTGGACATACAGCATTGGATATTTCAACTTAATAGATTCCTATATTGAACATTTAGAACATTGAAACATTTGGGAAATGCTTAATACCAGGAAATATTTCAATTATTAAATTCACAGAACATCAAATTCACATTAGTCTATAGAGAATTCCTCATCTAATTTGTTTACTCCAGTCATGAATTCTCCTACGATATCTCAAGCAGGTTGCATCATCTGCTCTTTGAAGATATCTAATAATGAAAAGACATTTTAATTTCAGATAGCTATAAATTTAGGTCATTCTATCTCATATTGAATTCCATGGTAACATTACCCACTGATCTTAGTTATTTCCTGTGCCTTATAGACTCAAGTTAGAGTATCATTCACAGGACAATATATTCAATATTTAAAGTATATATATACTTTTTTCCTAACCAACCATTCTCTTCCTAAATTTGAACTTATAACCCCGATCATTGTTCCTAAGGTGTTAATTAACTATTCTGCTCATTGTCCAACAGCTATTCCCCAAACTATCAATGTCTCCCTTAAAATATAGGTCTAATGACTGAAAACAATATTCCAGATATGATTTTATCAGAAGAGATTTAAATTTAATATGACTATTATTTCCTTAGCATGGCTAATACAGCCAACAATTGTTATCATCAGATTACTAACATATATGCTAAATTTTGAACTAGTCAGCCACTGAGATGTTTCCATGGAAATGAAATATATATTTGACATTACAGAGAAAATGATAAAAAGGATTGATTTTTTTCCACTTTCTGTTTAATATGTTGGCATTAACAGACTATGTCACATTTAAACAGTGGTGTAGAATGCTGAGTATATTGGTCTTTGTCTATATCTTGAGGAAACATGTCACCAAATTCCCCACTCCTCAAAATTATTTTATATTACAGACCACATCATGAATACCATCAACAAAATTGGAACTAATTGTCACTTTTCTCAGTCGAAATCTCAAGAACTAAAAAAGACCTAGAGATTGCCTGAGGTTTATAGGCATCTTAAAAAAAAAAAAAATTGTATTTTGTTGGAATATCTATATGGATTTATAAGTGAGTTGCCAGAGGTGTGAAAAACAAGAGCTTACATTAAAAACCTATTAATCAAAATTTGAGGCAGTTTTTTAAAGGAATAAATATTAGGTAATGTTTATTTTATCAGTCTCTATTTAACTGTTAGTATTTTAACCTGATAAAACTATTTCACATATATACCTCCTTATTCAAAACTTCATGAAGCTTAAAATAAATTTAAAAGAATTCATTGATCTCAAATAGTATGTAGTTGTATTATAATAATATCATGTCTCTACCTCTATTATGATCCTATCCACTAAAGTGCTTTTGGCCAATATGCTCTTTCTTTAACTGACAAGTGTATAATTTTTTTTTTTTTTCAAATGGAAGATAGCTTTTTTATACAGGTGAGGTTGTGAACAGTAGTTGTTTAGGTATCATGCAGTTTATAAGAATATTTTTTAAAATCAATATCAAGGTCACTATGTAGCATATAACCAATTTTATTCACTTTTTTGACTAATGACTACAATTTTCTTTCACAGTAGCATAACCAAGAAATGTAGTTGCTTTTAAGGCTTATTCACCATATTAGCTCTCTTTGAAATATATGTTGAAAGAAGATACCAGGGTTTTTATATAAAAATAATGTATATTTAGGCAGAGTTGATGGCTACTTTTAAAGTGACAGTTACCTTAAATTACTATTGGTAGCACTGTGACATAGCAAGTGCAGTTCTGCTTTGAATTGAACAGTTTTCAAGTGAACATTTTAGGTTATGACAAGGTCAGTGTACTTTTTGGAGTCTGCTTCCTAGGACATTAAATTCAGGAGTGGCTAAGTATTTCAAATAATTAAATTTTACTTAAAATTTTTAGTTAAAAAAATGAAGAAACATAACACAGCTGATTAGGAAAAAATGTTTCTATCTCATGTAAATAAATATATGCATAGTTTATATTTGGAGTGTCATACAATATTATTCCTTTCTGCACTCCCAAGAGCACAATGTCATATTATTATTTTTATCAGCAATTCAAAACTTCCACTGTAACACCTCCTATGCATTCTATGTTCTATTTTTACAAATTGCTGTTAGAATACATTTTTAAGTTTATTTAAAAATATTATATTTTACACAATCATCTCTATAATATTCAAGTTAATCATATTTTTATATTTTAACTAGGAGTTAAGGTCAACTAACTTACATGGACAGTCAGAGTAACTAGATTATACTCCTATATTATACATAGTAATTCAAAATATCTATGATTATGAAAATGATGATCAATGCATAAATGCACACGATTTTTATATAAAATATTTAATTATCATATACATTTTAACTCTCTATGTCCTCAACTACCTTATCAGGGTATTAATAGAGTTGTCCCTCAGTATCCACAGGGTATTGGTTCCAAAATCCAAAATATAGAGATTCTCACGTCCCTTAATCAGTCCTCCATATTCATGGGTTCCACATCCAGGAATGTGGAGTACTGACTGTACATCACTTTCGATTATCTCTGAAGGGCTGCCTGGAGCATTTAGAGGTTATGATGTGATAACATCATTTAAAGACCAGGCTGATGGCCTCTGGAAATGCAGTCTTAGAAAAAGGAGAGCAAGCTATATCAGAAATGTTGTCTCATTACAGTTTAGTTCCTTGCTCATAAATTTCTAGAGATCTTTTATAACTATTTAAACAACTGGGGAGTTCGGGATAATGTTTTTTTTTTTTACTTTCCCTGAATTATTTTTATGTTGTTCTAATAATAGATTTGGCTAAGCCTGGAAAATAGCTCACTTCTAAGTGATCTCTCATTTACATCAAGCTAGAATAGTTTTCATTTTTACAATTATTTTTGAAAATAATACATTGTATTTTGCACAATCTATTGCTTTATTTCATAAACCAATTATTACATTACGAATAAAATAAATTGTTATTATCAAATGCCCAAAGACACGAGATAATTTATTGAAAAAAAAGCAGTTTGTTTTGATAAAGAAGTTTGTTAATATTTAATTTATTCATAAACAGCTGAATGTCTATTTTCCAAATACAAACAAGGTTCTGTAAGAGGGAAAACATGCTTGACATTTAAAAGTTATATGTTTAAGTAATTGTAATTTCTTATCACTGATTGAAACATAGTATTCAGAAAATGGAATAATATTCTATTATTATTACATTTAAATAATTTATTTCCGTTTACTGTCCATTTATATTTGTCATGGTACTTAAATCTTGTTTCCTATTTTCTTGAAAATTAAGAATGACACAATATTAACTAATTTGAAAGTGTTTTTGAGTGTTACATTTACATGGACAAAGATAACATTAAATAGCCATAAATGATTCCTTAAATGTCTATGAGTTCACTGTTTTGTTTTCAACAGTTGCTAACACATTGATTTTAAGTGTTATAATATTTCAAGCAGAAAATAACTATTTGCTTCTATTTAAAAAAAAACACATATCAAATATGTAAATATAGATTTACTGATATTAATATTTTCTAAAACTATTCTTTCAATTGCAAATTGTAATAAAATTTTTAGTCGTAATAGATGCCATTTGATTTGCGTGTGTTTAGATTAAGATATTTTTGCATGATGAAATGCCTACATTCTTCTTCTCTTAGTATGTTTCACATGAATCTAGAATGACATACATTTTCTGATACTTTTCTACCTTAATTTCAGTTTTATCTCTGTGTTAATGAAATTGGTTATGTTAATGTTATGGTTTTGTCAAATAAACATCAGTAAATGATTTGTTTATAATTTTATAATGGTATGATAAGTATAAAATAAAGATATATGTACAGGTAAATAAACACTCTTCCATATGAGGCATTTTGTTTACTATTTTCTAAGCACTTTGATCTTTTAAGATTACTTAATATTTTAGGTGAATATACTTTATATTTTATCCAGTACTAAACAATTTTAATATTATGTAATATATAACTATACAGGAGACTATATAGTTGTTTAATTAAATTATATGTAGTATTTCCTCCAGGAGAAAAATAAAATTAAATAATGCAAGTAACAGACAAATAAATGTATATTTTGAGAAAAAAGTAGGAAAAATATCATTATAATAAATTTTTCATCAATATTATTAGTGTTATGTTATATTTTCTCCCTCCTATTAGAAAATTTACTTATTATAGTTGACCCTTCCCTTAAAAATTATCTCTACATTATAAAATAATACAAATAGTTTACAAATATATATAAACACAATCTTTATGGCAAGATAATCTCAATTAATTAATCTTTTAGGAAGGGCAGATTTGTCGTTTCCTTTATATCCTTTGTTACCAATATGTTGATTGAGACAACAACCAGAGCGGTTATATAATATTAGTGTCAATGAGCTCATATTTAGTAGATTTTTGTCAGTTTGAGATATGAAATTTATCATATAAAAGTATTTGACCCTCTGGAACATCTTATCTATGATCTCTCAATTTGGAGTGAAGAAAATAGTCATTATAAATTAATCCCTACATAGGCAATTCTCAAATTATATGTGAGTGCCTTAAATCTTATTTGGAAATAAAACTTTTTCTAAATTGTTTTAAAATAGTAATAGGTTATAATTTCAAAAGTAATTTATACATTTTTTATAATCAGGGAGAATATTTTTCATACAACAATATGATAGAAGGGTAGTTATTTTAGATGATTCTATTTAAATTCTGCTAATGTCTCCAAAATATAGATGAAGTTAGCTAATATATATGCCATATGATTTTATGAGAAATAGTTTGCAGAGTTCCACTTTAAGATAGCAGTTCACACAAACAGAAGATAATATCTCTCCTCTCACCACTCACTCAAGAAAAATTAGGTAGCATCATCACCAATCTATTGTTAGTAGCAGGTAGCCCTTCTACAAAAGACATATCCCAGAGAGAGGCACAATTCTATGGTTTTCTGAAAATCTTAAGTGCCTAAAAAGATGTAGGAAAGAGAAAAAAAGAAAGATAAGAGATCATTTCAGTTTCAAGATTTATAATAAAATTCTCCCTAGTATTTAATAAAATATAAATTGAAACAAGTTCCCATAGTTCTCTAGTTTTGTCTTGTAGTTAATATCCTTTTTTCTTTCCATCTCTTTAGCAAGAAAAGTATCTCCTTCTGTACAGTCAAATGAAGGAAGCATGAATTCACTTTATTATATCATATCACCTTATTTGCTATTTTGACATTTTCAGTTTTAGAAAAATGTAGTCACCTTGATGTATATGAACCGAGCAAGGAGTCTGGAAACATCTTTGAGAAAACCTTGTATGGAAGATGAAGAAGACTGAATGTGAGGAAAACTGTCTGGATTGATAGGCTTAATGGAAACTGAAAGACATTCTAATTAAGAAACAACATCAATTTCAAACTGGGGAAAGGGATTTAAAGACTTCAGAAAATGTCGTTCTCCTTTAATATATTATTTAGTAATTAATTATCTTCTTCACTTTATTAACTAGTTAGAGGGGAAAAATAGCACTATTCTTTATGATAGTTGATTGAAAATGATGTTAGAAGTGATTGGCAAAATGTCAAAAAAACAAAGTATGGTTTCATAGAGTTCTCAACAGACTACCATAATCATCCAAATAAATCAAAAATAAGTGATTGTTGCTTCTTATGACATTAACACTGAAGTATCCCATTTCTTTGAAAACTTCTAAATAGCATATGGCAGCACTATACTTTTTCCATATGACACTTCCCCTCAAATTTTATTTTTCACCCAGATTTTCATGACTTTCAAGGCTGAGAGATGGTAAAAATAAATAAATAGATCATATATACGTAGAGAGACAGAAAGAAAAAGCTTTAAAAAGTGCTAGAATCATCATAATTATCATGTTACTAGTTATTTCATGTTAATTTATCTTCTGTCATTTTGTGTTTTATCTTCTATAAGTCTGTCAGTTATATTTTTCTCCCAGAATCGCTTGATAAAAAGAGGGAATTTCTGTCCATGATCTGCTCAAAGATTTTAGACAGTATAGAGCTAGTAGTATTCTAAATTCGGACATGTTACTTCATTTTCTGACTAATGAAAAGTTAACATATTGTGCAACAACACATTTCATAGAAGTCATTTTTTTTTTTTTTTTACAGATGCCTGAAGAAACCTAATCAGTGGTTTGAGAATAGGAATAAGTATTTTTACGATTCTTGATGCTTTACTTTCAGACTATAAAGTCAAATTATTGATGGGAGTGGTAAGAGGTAACATCAGTGCATTTTAAAAATCATATCACTTTTTTCTTTCTACATAATTTTAGAAACAACCCTCACAGAGACATTTAGGTACATAAATAGTAAAGCTTTTGCTTTCTAGAGAATTCTAAGGGCCAATTCTGTCTTTGTTGCTGAATTTCTTTTTGATTTTGATAAATCAGTTTAA
>NW_011888807.1:7228327-7236642 GCF_000151845.1 Pteropus vampyrus
AAAGAAAAAGCTTTAAAAAGTGCTAGAATCATCATAATTATCATGTTACTAGTTATTTCATGTTAATTTATCTTCTGTCATTTTGTGTTTTATCTTCTATAAGTCTGTCAATTATATTTTTCTCCCAGAATCGCTTGATAAAAAGAGGGAATTTCTGTCCATGATCTGCTCAAAGATTTTAGACAGTAGAGAGCTAGTAGTATTCTAAATTCGGACATGTTACTTCATTTTCTGACTAATGAAAAGTTAACATATTGTGCAACAACACATTTCATAGAAGTCATTTTTTTTTTTTTTTTACAGATGCCTGAAGAAACCTAATCAGTGGTTTGAGAATAGGAATAAGTATTTTTACGATTCTTGATGCTTTACTTTCAGACTATAAAGTCAAATTATTGATGGGAGTGGTAAGAGGTAACATCAGTGCATTTTAAAAATCATATCACTTTTTTCTTTCTACATAATTTTAGAAACAACCCTCACAGAGACATTTAGGTACATAAATAGTAAAGCTTTTGCTTTCTAGAGAATTCTAAGGGCCAATTCTGTCTTTGTTGCTGAATTTCTTTTTGATTTTGATAAATCAGTTTAAACTTTTAGGACTTGTTACTTTATCTGTAAAATAAATAAAATATCTTCCTCATAGACTTTTATTAGGAAAAATAAATGTGCACAAAGCACTTAGAACATCCCTTGCCTAAGTGCCTTGATAAATGTTTGCTTACTTTCCCAAATCCAAACCAATATATTTAGCAGGCTACGTACATGAGAAGCCTGAAATTGTGTGCCTTAAATATCTTGAGGACCAATAAATTATATTACACTAATATTTGACTCAGTTAGCAGTATTTGAAGGAAAAAAATCAAAACATCCTAATTTTCTTTAAATCCGATCACGAAAAAAAGGGCTCTATAAGTGCATAAGCTTCCTAAAACCAAAGTGTTTTATTTCTTTTCTATGTTTACAACTTTCAGAAAGCTTAATCTATTTAATATGTTGAAGATCCAAAAGATTATTTTAAAATGCATGACATAAATATGTAGCACAGGTTTGGGAGATGTTAGGATGAATAACAGAGTGTGTTCTCTCTGATTGGGAACAGCATTTCTTATCTGAAGTGACATCAGGTGACACCATGAATGTTATTTTTAAATCATTGGATATGCTTGTTGTTCCAACTGCATGAGCACCTGGTGAAATATGCAGCTGAGGGAATTTGGAAATTTTAAAATAAGCAAATCAGAGATTATTTTTAATTTCAATTTCAAATGCTATAATCACCTGTATTTAATATTAGCCATATTTAGACAAGCTGCCTGTCTCCAGTTAAATGTATCCCCTTTACCTCTGTCATTCTGAAAGTCAACATTTTAACTGCTTTCTTTCAATATGTAAATGTATCTTCTCCCATGGCTGGATTGTCATTAAAACTGTCACAAACTAATTATTTATGTATACCTTTTTATTATTACATCAGTAAAATCACCCACACTGACTGCCTTTCTCTCAGGTCACCTTGTGAGCAAAGCTTTGCATTTTTCAATTCGCTGTTGGTTTTCTTTCCATCTGTGTGTAAATTAAAGCTGCACTACTTTCCTTATGGGAAGTCTTATCTGACTAAGTCATATATCTTCCCATATTGCTATCCTTTTGTTATAGTCTTACTATTGTATTTTTATTAAAACATTTCTAGTAACATTTTAGAAAAGGGTGTTATAACAAAGTATCCTTAAATGATTAAATTTGAGTTTTGTAATATCTGTCAATTGATCTAGAACATGAAAAATTTAAGTCATATATAGAAGGAAAACTCAAAACTCAAGCATATTAATAATATGAAAAGTGCAGAGCAAATCACTTTTTTTAGATGCTAATATTTAGTGCCTTTGGATGACAGTGTAATCATCATAAAGTATTAGAGTGTAGACTGTATGTAAGGTATTGTGTTGGGCATTGTCAAGGCAGCAAGAATGGGGAAAAACAAAACAGTTTTTAACTCTTAAAAGAGACCTACAGTTTATTAGAGGAACTGCATATGTATCTAACTGCTATAAAGGTTAATAATAATAGTAATAATAATAATACCAGAAACAAATGAAACAAAGGGTGGGGAAAGGAGTTTTCTTTTACTCTGATTTTTAAAAAAGTTTTCAAAAGATATAGTTTACTGATTTGTCAAGATGAGCTTATAATGACTATAATATACCAAATGTTTACCAAATTAAATAAGATTCAAATTAAAATTATGTCAGTTGATTGTTTTCTTAAAGTGACTTTTTCTGTAATTCATGGCCTTAACTGAACTTAAATGTCTTCATATTTTTCACCTACTTTAAATTATATTTAATATTCTTTTTCAATCACTATTAAACCAGTAAGATACAGTAATTAGTTAGCAATGTTTGAGTACACTTTATAATTTTGAATTTTAGAATTGATGGATGCTCAAAGAATACTAGTAAAGATTGGGACATTTTTGGGAGAATGTTTATATCACACAGTCAATATGACATAAAACAGAAAGATGTAATGAGAATTTTTAGATATCATACATGTATATCCAAAATATGTTTTACTTGAACAAACTACAGTTCTCATAAAAGAAAATGTCAGTTACCCAATAAACAAAAAGCAGAAATGTCTCATATATATATATATATCCATTATATATATATTCATTATATATATATTCATTCAGAGGATGAAGCAAATAACCAGAGGTGACCCATTCATTCATCTATATCCTGAGAGATTTAATACAGTTTGGATTAATATCACTGGAGATAAAAAGGGTAATCCTTCACAAAGAAAATAAAAACAACATTTATCATTCTGACAAAAGGTTATGTGTTTGCATTAAAACATGTTTCATGCAAATATCTAAACATATGACATATGAACTCTCAATTTGGAAATAATCTGTTATTGTTTAATAGTTGTGATTATTTCTAATAATTTGTGTGTCATGTGTGTGTGTTTTTAAGTGACACATTCTGTTTAATAGCTCTTTCTTTTCAATGTCTTTCTTTGTAGGATCTTAAACATTATTTTCCTAGAGGAAATTATGACAGTGACAAAATTCCATTTTAAATATTACGATTGTGAAGTTTATTAAGAAATACTTCTAATCCAAGGTCTTTTTTCCTTATCAACTTAATATTATTTATACTCTTCAATAGTTTTTGCATGTTCATAAGACCTAAAAATGTGAAAATGTATTATTTATGTAATATCAAAGCAGATATAAAATAGATGAGATTAAATGAAATTGAGAATTTATAATGGGAAAAAAACAGTAAAGTAAGCTTAACTTTTGAAAAAAATCTAAAAAGTTTTATCATGACATGCTAAAAAAAAGTCACTTAAATCAGTTTATAAAATGACCTAAATTCTTCTACTGTGATTTGATTGTATAATTTGAGCAGTTAAGATTTCATTCATTATAAAATAATGACTTCAATAATCAAATATCCCAATGTCTCTTTTGACAAGTGTGATCAAGACACAGAAACAACAAAAGTGCCATACAATAGCTGATTAGACAAAGAAGATATGATACACAGTATAGAGAATGCCGTTAGCATTAATATGTTGGCTAGGTGGAGGGCCAGGAAAGGGAGGGAGAAATTGGGGTTATCATTTTATGAACTATATAGATATCTAACCAATGTGCTGTATACTTGAAACTAATTAAAATAAATAAATTTATTTTTACAAAAAGATGTGGTACATATATAGTGGTTACCATAGGGAAAGAGAAAAAGAAGTTCAGTAGGTAAGGGTAAAGAGGGACAAATATAATATACTGTTACAGAAGGAAATTTAACTTTGAGTGGTGAACATACAGCACAATATACATATGATGTATTATTGAATTGTACACTTGAAATCTCTATAATTTTATTAACCAATGTCACCCTCAATAAATTTACTTTTAAAAAATAAGTAAAATTGTTAATAACAAAACAAAATAAAATAAATATGAGACACTGGTAAATGCCAGAACTGAAAAATAGATTATTGAATTTGAAATCCAGAACTCTTTGATTATATCATATTGGAATTTCAGTGTTTTGTTTTGTTTTCTTGGTCTTCATGAAGTATTAGTTCATTTGTTATTGTTTATTTTATTTATTTATTTTTTTACTAGTTTGAGCTATTTCTCAAAGAAAAATTGTAGATAACAAAGTTTAAATGTCACAGAATCACAAGAACTGTCTAAAGACATGAAGGCCACATCCAGGCTCAATAAATAGAAAGCAATCTTGATGTGAGTTCAAAATTAAATATTCATGTTCAGCCTCATATCTTTTTCTCTTAAATTTTGAGTGCATCACAAATATATTGTCATTTGTAAACAAAAATGTTTTCAATAATATTTACTGGCAGCAAGTTGTTTTTTATAAGTAACTTATTCCATTTATTATGATATTCAAAATCACTTCTTTTTATTTTTTAAACATAATTTGATTTCTAGTTCTAAAATGATAACATATTGTAATATTAGGATCTTTTTTCTTTACATATTTCAAAACCTCCAGATCTCAGTGGAAACATTTTAATATAAATTTTTACACAGATACTACAGAAATACACAGATAGCTTCTGCAGGAAAATCTAACAAAAACAATACCATATAAACTTTTGAAAGAATGTTTATGAACCTAGGTGGAAATGCTGCTTCAAAATTAAAGGATACACACAACACACACACACACACACACACACACACACACACACACACACACACATAAAGTGAAGGGTATATATATATATGTATTTTATATATAGATTTTATAAATAAATAAATGTATGTATTTTAATAGACTTTTGTAAAGTATGGTTAAAATGTGAAGTATGCAAAAAAGTTTATAATCTCTAGAACATATATGCATTTGATGAGTGATAAATATGTTATTAATTGCAAAATCACTTATCCAAATGTTTTATTTTATTTGAAATGTTGTCATTTGCTTTAAACTTGTTTTATTTCTGAATTTAAATGTCTCTGTAACTTTATTCTGCCAAACGAAGGTCTTAGTCCTAACTAACTTTCATGGTACCTCTGAATTTTTGTTAAGCTCTCAAAATGTCACAATAAGATTTTATCTTCATAAATATTATCAAACCTTCTAGCATAATGTCAAGCACAGTACTTACTTAGTGTGTTACATTTTTAATATCAGTTTGATTTGGTACCACAAATAATTTTTGAGCATTGTGGTAGATTTTAAGGAGAATAAAAAAAGCATACAGATGTTAAGTTTAGTAGGGAGCCGGAGAGTTAAAAAATAATAATAACTGGAGCATAATGCACATTAGTAAATGACATAAAGTATATAAACAATAGGGAGGATGGAATAATTAATCCTTCTGTGGTGGTCAGAGTGAGCTTCATGGAACTTAAAATAAAGTATTAAAGACAAAATAGAATATCACTGGCAAACTTATGAGAGGAAAATTATTTAAAGGATTTTCATATTACTAGAATGTAAATTGTGATGAGTAGAATGATAAGTAGTTAAACAGGGATTTATTTTATTTCTATAATAATTTGGTATTAAATAAATACAATAAAATCAAAATGAGTTAAAAAGTGCAACAAATTAATTTAAACCAACTTTCTTAAAATACATTAACATCCTATTTACAATGAATGTCAAAAGCATTATTTAAAGAGTCACATTTTAAAAAACATATGATTATTTTTAAAAAATTGAACAAACAAAATTCTTAGAGATTTCCTTAAATTATTGCTAACATAACCATTTAAGAAAAGGTTTTGTTGACTATAGTTCTAGTGAAACCATCACTTTTTATTTTAAAGTAATCAAATCATTTAACAAATTTTGCATCAAAACTTCTTATAGGTATTTCTAATTTTATAAGTGTTATCCTTTCACTTATTATCTGTTATACCTGCTATTAAATAACATAGAAAAAATATATATATTTTTAAATAGGTTGTAAAATTTACTTTTATTAACAACCTCACATCAATCTCATATTTGGCTTATTATCTTGATTTGACTCTGTCACTGATGTAGTAGTTCATTATATAGCAAAGAATAATTATTTACTGACTGATGTTGTCTAGAATGACTTTCAGGACCACTGTATTTCTATACTTGGTCCAAGTGAGGCACACATACTATCCTTCTAACCATTTCTCATTGAATCAACCTGTTTAATCTCCTCACCAACATGTGAGCTTCAATTATCTTTAGCCCTGTGTCCCATGTTACCAGTGTCTGGTAAATAATAGGCACTCAAGATACTCATGGAATAAGTGAAGATGTTTTTCAGGAAGAATTAATGACTAATCATAGAAAATTAAGAGTTTTGCATACCACTATTAGTACTATTCCTTTTTATACCCATAATCTTACATATTTCTCTCAAAAAACCTAGAAGACATTCCTTATTACCTTCTATTTTATAGGTGAAAAATATGAGTTTTCAAGAATCCAGAGACTTACCTAAAATCACATCTTAGCTTAGGACTTCACAATGATTTTTTACACTATTCTCAATTAGTCCTAGAAAGAGCAATTAAGACATAAAAATAAATGTTTCTAATTACATCAATTATGTGGTTGTATTTCTTTATAATTTACTAAGTACTGACACACACATGATGTAATTTTATCTGTATAAGATGCCAGTGAGCTTGATAGATCAGAGATCCTAAATATATATATTTGTCAAGAAGTGGCTAAAGGGTCATTTCACTTGTGCAATGTCACTGATTCTTTCAGAATTGGTCATATCTTTCTTTAGAGTACATTTTCAATGCTTACATATCTCAAACTTGGACTTTTAAAGATTAATTATAATTAACTCCAGGTTTGCTTCCCCCACTTAATCACAACAGTCTTGATGTTAGGAACCATATGTACTTTCAACTTATCTTATCTAATTAACTACTAAATCTGTATATTGCTATATTATTAGAAATATGCTATTGTTCAATTCCTCTATCACATTATGCTAGACATTTGTAAGTTCAACTCACCCATACACAAGAAAACATTTGCCATGAACATGTACAATGCTAGACATTGAGGAAAAATAAGGATTAAAAATTTCGATTTACTTTTAAAAGTTTGTAAATATTATGTCTAATAAAAATAAATTTTAAAAATGTCTAATAAAATTATTTTTTCTCCTATGTTTGTCAGTTTCTGTCTATTCCCTTTTTTTGTCTTTCTCTGCCTCCTTGCTTCTCTCTCTCTCTCTTTCTCTCTCTCTTTCACATACACACGCATGCACGTGCACACACATGCACACACACAGAATTAATTCAGAAGACACTTTCTTGACGCTCCTTCCTCCCATATGGATAACCCATAGTGTAAGGATCACAGAAATAATAGCTCACATATTATAACATGAATATAAGTAGTCTCACAAATTGTTCATTATAAAACATTTGATATTTTATGCGCAATAAAGTGGATATTAAAAATGTCAAGAAGAAAAATATGTAGTTTGGTAGTAATAAATGTAAGACAACATGGATTATAAAATGACCATGTATTGCAATGGATCAGTAAAGAACAGATGATGGAAAATCTAATAGAAGTTAAACCTATAAATAGCTGGGCTTCCTGCTGTGGAAGAAAATTAAACACACAGCAATTAAAGAAAATTGAAGACAACATTTAATTCACATGGGAAAAAATAAGTGAACTTATCTTCATACAGTCAAGAATAATAAGAGAATCGATACATTTTATTGTACACGGATTACAGAAGTGATAATGTCTACTACTGTGAGATAGATATATAGACATATAGATATAGATGTATTTGATGAACTAGCCAGTTAAAATTAAAATATAAACTGTTATCAATATATTATATGTTTAAAAAGTCAAACTACAAAATCATCTGTGAAAAATTAAATGATTTTCTTGTAGTTTGTCATATGAAATTAGCCAAGTGATACTGCTAGTGTGGTTTGAGCCTAAATTAGGGCATATTTATTGAGGGATATTGTTGCCAGGCAAAGGAAAAAAATGCTACTAACATTATTGTGAGCATATAAGAGAGGTAATTTAGGTTGTACATAGTCACAGAAAGAGGGTATATGGCCATTTCTTCTAATTACATTCACTTCTAATTAAGTGAATGTAATTAGAAGAAATTCATATAAGGTATATCAATGGCATTTTAATATTGCTAAAAATTTAATATTGACAATTATTTTGAAAATATGAACTGACAGATTATATGTATTTGTAAAAACACTAGGATCTTTCAGAATATCATGTCTTTTATAAATACTAGAAGAGAATGATAATTATAAAGC
>NW_011888807.1:7236692-7255793 GCF_000151845.1 Pteropus vampyrus
TGAACTGACAGATTATATGTATTTGTAAAAACACTAGGATCTTTCAGAATATCATGTCTTTTATAAATACTAGAAGAGAATGATAATTATAAAGCTATAAATACTATGAATTAGGTGAATTTCTTTCAATATCTGTGTTTTGAGAACTACTATGTCCAACGCATTGGACTAAATACTAAACAGGATAAGCACAGAGAAGCAGAATTTAAAAAAGTCATATCAGAAGCTGCAATGGGGAAATTCAGTAAGACAAGCCAAGACATCAGGAAAATACGTACAGAAGAAAGCAGTGATGAGAATTTATGAGAAAACCATTGTGATCAGCAATTCAACCCACCTTGAGACAAAAGACTTTATACACATGATAAATCTAAGACCTGTTTCTAGAAATAATAGTCCCTTCAGACAATGAGAACAATCACTTGGAGAGTTTACACATTTAGCCATGTAAAAACATTATATGTACTACTAGAAGGAACTCTTAAAAAAAAAAAAAAAAGTAAAATATAGGGCAACATCATGATAAGAAATAAATAGACATTATGACATTTGGAAAACATAATAACAGAGTTAGATAATCTCTTGTTCTGACTTGTATTATTTACATTCAACACACTGAATTCCCAAAATGAGTCAGAGGAAGCAGCATAATGGAGTCAAACATACTTAGATTAGAGTCTCAATTAATTAATTATCTTTATGGTTTTAGGCACACAAAAAAAAAAACAAAAAAAAATCAAAAGAAACAAAAAAAACTAATTCTTTGAAACTTTTTACTTCTTCATCTGTGAAATAGAGATAACACATAGATATAAATTGGTCTCAGTCTGTCTTTGTCTTTTACTCTTATATTCCCAGTGGCAAACAGTGACACAAAGTACACACTAAATAAATGTTTCTTGTATAAAAACAGGTATAAAACTTCTGGTACACTGTTTTCCACTTTGTAGGGTTAGGTTACTTGGTGCCACTTTCATTGTATACTGCATTAATCACAGCTGTGATTATAAAACTATTTAGCAGTTTTACCTCTACCATTAACTAGATATAAGTCCACGAGGCCAGAATCTATGCCTACTTTTTTTCTGTAATTCAATAAATATATGCTCAATGTATAAGATAGACACTCAATATACTTTATTCTTCTTTCTACAAGATTAAAAAAAAGAAAAAAACATTCTTACCAGGTTATTAGGGGTATAGAGTTTCTGTTATTTATAATTACGAATTATTGTCTTAAAATGTAGAAAAGGCCTATTGCTGCTTGGCCTATTAGAAAGTCCTTCCTTACTAAAGCTTATAAAATTATGTTTTACTATTTATACTTTACTTTCACATCGATATTCTAATTTGAATCATTCATTCATTAGCAAACACTGAAGTGCCTATTTCTAACAGGGCAATAAAGCAAGATGTTCCTTACCCACGTCATACCCACAGTTTAGTAGGAAATTAAGTCATTTGCTTCTCTAAAAACCTGTGATATAATTAGGACAGCTATTTTTAGCTTTAATATATGGATTAGTGAACAGAAAGTTAGAGATGTTTAAATGACTTTTCTCAGATGATAATTAATAGGTGTCAAGGTCTTCTAAGAATAGGGTTCTTTCTATACACTGAGTTTTTTCTATGTATTTTATCATCCATCATCAACCAAAACAAGCCTTCATGTACTTGAAAATAGAAATCAATATACTGTTTTATCACTTTTAGGATAAAACATTTTTAACCTGTAAAACTCATTATAACTTTTCTATATACTTTCAGCTTTGCCAAATATCATTAAACTACTCTCTCAGTGAGTTGTAATCTTAAAATACAGGGATCTTACAGGTTATGATAAAATGGATATTTGATTATACTTTGAGTTGTAACTCATGACAAAGTATAATAGAAGAGTTCCAAAAAACAGTAGTCACTGCCTTTTTGGAATCTGAATATATTGAGCAAGCTATCAGAAAATTATAATTTATTTTCATTTTTGATAACACGGAAGCAAAGCTCATGCAGGGTGTTTGCCCATAACAGTCAATGCATGAAGCCACCTCATAATTTTGGCATTCACTTTAAATCATATTCAATAACAACATGTTTAAAATGAAGGCAAGCTGTCATAAGGCAAGCTGGGGTAAAAAGATTTTGGCAATTAAAAAGCTCCAGCACATTTACCAATCTGAATATTCAGGAATTGTAAATCATTAATCATAAGTAAACCACCTGCTGGGGACACTCTAACCCAGCACAAGATTTGCCATGTGTATCATTGTCAGTTTCAGATTGAATTTTTTCCAGGGAACAATAGTATTCAAGATGATGTGGGTAAAACTTTTATTAATTTTGAAAAAAAATTGTATTCTCACTTTATTTAAAATATTGCAGGAGTCCTATTTAAAGGACTTTTTTTATATTCCATTACAGTTTTAATAATTATTAAATAGCTATTATAAGTCATGAGACAATATTTAAAATTTTATATGTTTTTAAAACCTATTGTCGCAAGCAGAAAAGAAACTGACTTGCTATAAACCTGAGAATTTTATGTAGTCATACACTTGTCACTCAGTTTTCTAACACATGTATGTAAATTTATAGCCTACGTGGGTATAGACTTCAAGCTGGATTCTTACATTAACTAGATACTCTTAACAGCTTTATTGACAATTTTTGTTCCAATCACACAATGTGTGTATGTGTGTTTTGCTGAGGTTCATGGTTTCTTTACATCATCAAAAATATCTTACCTCTTTGTATTAAGAAGTGGTTAAGAACTTCTGGGTTCTGGGAATTAAACACTTGCAAAACTTAAAATTGCAATAGAATAGAGGAAGAGAATCTCCTCCTCCATAATGCTTTATACACCAAATCTAGTTTAAGTGTTCCCCATATTACACACCAGCATTTTACTAAGAGTGCAAGAGGCCCCCAGTGTTCATCCTCTCACAAATTAGGTCAGAGCTCAGGTGGGAGACACAGAGGTTTCAGAGTACCCATATCTTCCCTGATCAGAATCGGAGAACCAAAGCTGCTCACAGAAGTGGGTACAAAAACCACAAGGGTAGAGGATATACTTTTGATTGATAAGAGATAAGAGAATTGAAAAAGTCAATACATAAATTTCTTGAACTTAAATTTAAAGAAATTAAATAACTTCTACAATGTTACCCAGTGAAGATATGCAATCATGATTTGAATTGAAAATTTTTCTGTACAAGCAAAGGTTTCCCAATGTTTTGAGCATGTGCAATTTTTATTATGTGCCATACTTTAAGCACTTTCGACACAGATCCCATGCTTCAGTATACTTTCCACTGTTTCTCAAAGTTTAGATTCCATCAAGAAGACTCATAGGACTTGCTAAAAAAATATGGAATCTGGGATCTGCCCCATCCTTGAGATATTTGTATTTGTTTGATTCTATCAATGCAGATAATTCTCAGATTAAATTTTGAGAAAATGTGATATGGTGCCTCTTGAAATAAAGGGATTGAATAGCTTTATGGCAAAGCTGCAAAGACAACTATGATTTCTAGGTAGAAAGTGTGATAGTTCTAATGGGTGAGGATTCTAAATTCTCAGTAACAAGCATAGATTTTTCTGCCACAGCCTCTATGACTTTCTAGCTTCCCACTCATCTGCATTGTCTCCTTATTTTTTTAATCCTTATTCCTACTATTTATCTATATTCTCCCTTCATTACACACTATAGTCAAATACGGGCATTTACTATATTTCAGTCAACAGACAATAACCTCTTTCTTCTTATATCTTCAACATCATCACCATCATCACATCTGTCCTAGCAAGTACTCCCTGGTCTAGTTGGTCTGTCCAAATTGATTGCTCCTTGACAATCAACCATCCCTGTTCTTTTCTAAATGTATTTCTGATCATGCCACCTCCTACATAAAAACCCTCATTAGTTTCCCAATATTTCAGAATAGATTCACTAATCTACAGAGTCCTGTGGGTTCTACTCCTCTCTTGAAACTTATTTTGTGACAATCTGTGCCACATTCTCTGTGGTCCTCACTGACTGAAAAATTTTAAGTCTCCCAACCTGGCTTGTTTCTGCATGCAACAGTATTTCTCCTCTCTAGAACCCTACTTTATGGTAACCCCACTCTTCTCTCACCAAGCTAGCCTCCATATTTTAGCTCCTAGACTACCTCTATAGGGAGTCTTCTCTGACCTCCCTGTTGGATACAATCCCTGTTAGAAGATCTCACAAACTACTATGTAACACTTTTCACAGCTGCACCTTTCCAATTTTGGTGTAATTGTTTGATTTGTGTCAGTCTCCTCCAGTGGACTTCCAGTTCTACATGGGCAGGGACTAAGTCAGTTTTTGCTTTCCTGAATTCTCCTAGTCAGTGCTTGGCACATTTTAGGTGTTCAGTGTATATATCTGTTGAATGTATGAAAGATTAAAATTGTCCTTTATGTTTCTAGGGAATTGGGAATTATTCTATAGAGAAGAGAGTGATAAATTTTATAAGCTGGGCATAACATGATCAGATTTGTAATGTAGAAACATTTCACAGCAATTGGAGGTTGCAGTGGAGTGGGAGTTGAGGGAGCCACCTAATCTAGTGGTCAGTCTAGGTTAGAAAGAGTGAGGATTGAGACAAGGAAAGTGACAATTGGATAGAGGACTGGAGAGTGGAAATACCAGTGTTTGAAAGAAATATAATAATAATGAGGATCATTGATAAGTACATAAGCAGAAACAAGGAGAATGAGAAATCAGGAAATTCTATCATGTAAGGAGAAGCAGATTTTGGAGAAAAGTATCAACTCATAGTTGGAAACAGTGAATTATGTATGAGAAGCTCTTACAATTATTACGAATAGGTAAGCTACTCAATACCTATCATCATTAGCATAAAGGTGAATGCTGAAACAAGGAAAATGAGCTATCATAACCTTGGTATCATCATTATTCTGAACTATTGAATTATCCAGTTCAAAAAAATGCAGTTATACAATTAATTTACAAAGTCCTAGGAATCCTACAGAAAATGTCTCATCCATACCATATATACCTGATATTTCAATACTTGTTTATGCTATATATAATTTCTTAAAAACATAGCAATACTTCTTAATTTACACTAACATAATTTCTGGAACCTTGAAAACTCCTTAATTTGGCCATAAAAGGCCAAAGCATCACACTTTCTAGATAGCTTCTCTAGCTCTTAAAACTATTACTTAAAATCCATCATTCATTTTCCTGATAGGCTAATCTTAAAATGTGGCTTATATCTTAGAAGAACTTATAATGGTTCTCTGTTGTCTTGTACATCTAAGTCAAATTTTGTCTTTTTAAGGCAGTCAAAAATATACTTGTCTTAACTCTTTGTTTTCCAACATGAACCTAGTTTAAGCCAAATCTTACAGTTACATGCTGGCCTCTCTCCTCCTTTTTACCCTGCTCCACACCAGTCATGTCAGCACTTTAAGTGCATGATAAAAATCATACTTCTCATCTTCTCCACAAATACTTCAGCTTTTTTCTCCTCCACTAATACTTCAGCTTTTTCCTATTTCTCATTAATCTCTACTTTCTATAACACTAACACATTAATTTTGAAACTTTTTATATATACTTCACTTTTAAACCTCTTTGGGGTTCCTTTCTACTCCACATTTTGGCATCTCAAATGGTCTGTAACAAGGCATTTAGAGTATGCTAGGTATTCCGTATACTCTCTTTGGAATGACTAATGGGAGATGAGCTCTTGTGAACACTCAAAGAGAACAATGAAAACAACAACATTTGCTGGATGATTTTATTTTAATGACAATATGACACATACAAATCCACTATTGAACAAAACAGAAAGATGAGTTAGTTTTTACCAAATGATTAAATTCTAAGACTTTTGTTTTAAAAATTCACAAAGAAACATTAGAATTTCCCAGCAAAAAAACTACTTCAGATCTTAAAAATTCAAATTTGTGTATCATAATTGTGTCAATTTTTATGCCATAAACTTGACTTGACGGGCCTTAATTTGTCCCCATATTCTTGGCAGTGTGATGTATTTTTTTACTTATTATGAATGATTTATTATAAGCTGTCAATACATATATCACTTAACAAGTAAAATTCCATTTCATCTGAACAATTGAGTTTATGAGACATTATGACAACAAAGTTAGACTGAGCTTTGTGTAGTTAAGAAAATAGCTGTCTGATCTTATTCTCTCTACAGAAACAGCTCTTCATAAAGTGAAATTTTTGTGACCCTGCAGTGGCAGCCTTCCAGAGACTACAGCTTTTTGAGCCAGTTCAAAATAAATACCTCTGGAACTTAACAAAACAATTTCTCTGATTATGGGACTTGGGAAAACTAGATAAGCATCGAAGCTTTCTAAATTCAGTAATGCCTTATACCCCAGCTAGTCACTTAATGTATTTATACAGTCATTTGTTCACTCATTCATTAATTCATTTAACAACTATTGGGTATATGGTGGAGCATAAAGCAGACAAAGTGTCTACCCTTAAGGTGCTTTTACTCAGAGTTGTTGATACATTAGCCAGTATAATTTTGTAATTAAATCACAATCTACTTAGAGCACAAATCTGGAGCCAAACTTTATAGGTTCACAATCCCAGCTGTGAGTAAATTAGTTAAATTATTTATGTTTCAGTTTTCTCATCTTAAAAGGAATTAAACAGTATTTTTGTCAAAACATTGTTCTGGAGATTAACTATAGTGATATTATTAAAGCATGAAAAAAAGTTTTATCATATAGAAAATAGTGAAGAAGTGTCTACTATAGCAATATTTAATATATTATAAGATTATTATAAGCAAAGTGTATTCATTGTAAAAGTAAGTCACTTACTGCTGATGACTTAAAAATAAGGTATGCTGTATCTAAAAGTATATGAATAAAAGAAAATGTGAAGTGAGGCTTTGAATTAGATCATGTAAAAAGAAAGTAGTAGGTGACTCTAGAAGGATGTAATTTTACATAACTATTAATTTTACAAAGATAAGTTTTAGCTTCCTGGGCTACATTTGCTTTAAAAATTCTATTTGTTTTGCACATTTTGCCCACGAAATATCATCCCTCTATACTGATTAGAAAGCACAACAAACTAGTTTCCTTTTTTGTAAAAATAAAATTTGAAATAAAAATAGCCACTACACATTTTAGCTCTTTACATATCTGTATTTTGACTCTTTTTAAAAGATCAAGTTAAATGAACACTAGGGATTTTATATGTACTTGACTAATTAATTGGCACAGTTACCAACTTCACTGCATTTATTAAGAAAATTTTATGAGAACAATAAATCCTAGTTCACCAAGGGAAATTAAAACTTATGGAAGTTGGTACAAAGTAATAATCACTGCATGCCACAAGTCGAGGATGGCCACATGTAGAAGGACACACTCTCTTGTTATATTCAGTGATTCAGAGTTGACGTACATTAATTTGCTCAATAATCTCCTACAAATTCTTGTTCTCTGCCATCTCTAAAATTGTCCTGATCAAAATTATCACCTTTCTTTTACATTTCTGTAGGCATGAATTTTGTGTGAGTTTGGGGAATAATGTAATGTCATGGGCAAATTTCACTTATTAATTTCCTTAATTCATTTTAAGTCAAACTGCAACACAGCCAACACATTCAGGATACAGCACTTTGCATAAGGCAGAGAGTATAAATTTCAACAAATGCATGTGTCTACTAAGTCTCACATTTAAAATTATTGCAAATATGTTGTAAAACTGCAGAATATGGAAAAAAAATGATTTGGTGAGGGGAGGAAAAAATACATTTATTAAGGAGAAAAAAGGACATAAAAATAAGAGAATAAAAATCTGTGCTTTAGAAGAGAATGGGCATTATATGGAGAATTGGTGGTACAGTGATAGGCAGCCTTTAAAATGACCATCAATGATCCTTGCCTCTGAATATTTATACCTTTTTGTAATCTTCTCCTTTGAGTGTGGTCTGGACCTAGGGACTCACTTCTAAAGAGTACAATATGGTAAAAGTAATGGGATGTTACTCTCAAGATTAGGTTACAAAAGACTCTGGCTTTTGTCTTGTTCACTCTATTTAGTGATGAGAGAAATCAGTTGCCAGATATGAGATGCCTAATTGCAGATGATACCTCTGGAAAGCAGCTATTGAGGACCTGATACATGCCAACAGCAATTTGAGTGAGCTTAGATGTGAATCTCAGTAGAGGCTTGAGATGGTGTAGCCCTAGTCTACACCATGATTGCAGCTTTGGGAGAATCTGTGAGTCTGATGTCCCAGCTAAAACTCGCCTAGATTACTGACTGACAAGAATTATGAGATAATAAATATTTATTGTTTCAAATGAACCATCATTTACTCCATTTATTCATAGTTATATGTGCCTACACACACCCATGCATTTTCTGTTAAAATAGTAAACTTCTGGAGGGTAGGCAAAGTAACATCTAACACGTTTTGTACATTGTTTATTTTAGATCACAAATGTGTATTAATTATTTAATATGTTCTTTTTATGAGCATAATAAAACTTTCTATCAAAATTAACTACTGATTTTAACTTCAATTACATAAATAATTGCTTCAAATCTCTGGTTCACTTTAGCTTTGAATTATTAGATAAGAATAATTATTCATGGTTCATGGTTCGGGATCTTCCATTTGTCACACACAAAAAAACCCAAAACCCAAAACAAAGAAAATCTTGAAACTAAACTCGAGAAATGGAAAGTTGATACCAAATCCTCTGTAATCTGTCAGAGAAAAACATCTCCCTTTCAAATCACAAGAACCAAAAGCACAAAAATATCATTCTACATGGTTTCACTTACAGTTAATTCCATAAATTGTGATTAGTTTGAATATATATAATATTAATAGCTTACTTTCTGCATCAGCAGATGAAAACTTCAAAACCTTGTCTATTTGCTCTTCATTTTTAAAATGCTTGCTTAAAAGATATACTATCAAGGGCTTTTTATGCTTAGAGAAAGACAGATAACCAAATGTAATCCTATGATAATATTCCTGTTCAAACTAGGTTAAACTGATTGACAGGTAGAGGATATTTTCATGGATATACAAATATGAAAAAATAAAAAAACACTCACTGAATCCCACACATTCTAAAAATAAAATGTGTAGCTATGCAAACTACATATCAATATAGTGAATTCCTGTGCCTATTTAATAAAAAAATTAATAAGCAGAAAATATCTTGGTCAAATACAGAAAAATTATAACTGTATATAATTATCATTCCCATTTTTTAGTCAAATGCATTCATTTTAAGTAACTGCAATGAACTAAAAACAACTATTAGAACTGCTAAACTTATTTGATAGATAAATAGCATTTCTGTGGTCACTTAAGTATGCATTTTTGAAAAGGTTAGTGTATACACATAGCATTAAAACAAAAAAAGAGCAAATAAATTGTCAAAATATGACAGCATAAAAAATCTATAATGAAAATATTTTAGAAATGCATGTTTTTCATAGGCTTCTGCCAAGAAATTAAGTCATATGCAATAGAAATTATAATTAGCATTTAATGTTATTACTCAAATTACTCAACATATAAGTTAATATTTCTAAGATCAAAATTTTAAGCACTGACATGTTTTGATATGGTTTATTAAATTTTATAAATTACTAAATCTAAGTATCAATTGTAATTCATATTATTATTTTATGTACTTAAAAGAAAAAGATACCACCAGTAAACTCTGATACACCAGAAATTTTAAGATGCTTCACAAATTCAGATATTTGTAATATGAAAAAAAATGTACGTTATTTCAATGAAATATGATAATTACTTTATATATCTAAACAAAATACTGAAAAAAAGCCTCAAGGTCTGCAGAGACTTGATAAAAGAGCATGTTTATACTTTAAAAAAAATCTGCTAAAATCACATTTTTCAATTACTCTTTTTTCAAACAAGAGTTTCTATTTATGTACTTGCAAAAATCCATGTTGTTTTTAATGAACATCAATTATACTTCAATTTTTCATTTTACTTATGAAAGAAAATAGTTTAGATTCTTTTACATAACTGTCAATTGCAATTTACCGTGGCTCCTTCAGGCAAGAGAGGGTTCATAAATTAGCAAGTTGAGCATTTAGTAAATGACAAAGAAACAAAATTATAAATTAATAATAAAATCCAATATTTTCCTTCAAATAACAAATTTAATATAGTTTTAGTAAAGAGGTTCTTAACAAATTATGAGGGGACTTTTCTTTTTTGTACTGTAGTTATATTATTAGAAAGATTCCCCACAAAATATTTTTTAAATGTTTAGAAAATTATTAATATTACATTGTTTTAAATTTTCAGTAAATAGAAAGTCTCAAACAATTGGGAAATCTTTAAAATAATAGCAGGTTGAATATTATTTCAGAGGCCTTCAAAACATAGATATGACAGAATATTTTCCCCTATCGTCCTAAACCATGCAGTTTCAGTGTACTGTCAAAGTCAACTCTTTAATAAGAGTTTCTAAATTTGTGAGGAATCTTTCTAATAATATAACTACAGTACAAAAAAGAAAAGTCCCCTCATAATTTGTTAATAAGAGTTGACTTTGGGCTCTGGCTGTGTGACCTTGGATAATATAAGTCCTGTAGATACTAACTTCCTTAACTCTGAGATGTACATTCCATACATACTTTTTTAGGGTTAAATAATACGTGTAAAGACTGGTTCTGTGCCTTAAGTTTCACTTCTCTTCATTGTCAAAGGAATTCACATTATTTCACAAGAACCTTATGTACTGATCATTCAGTAAATACTAACACTATAGCAGTTACATTTTTCAAAGTATATTAAAGCAAAGAAAATTCATCTTTGTTAAATATACTCTTACAGAAATTATCTGTTCCTTTTAGGTGTACACTATTAACACATAAATAAATAGAATTACATACATGCAATTTATTAGTTAGGCTACTCAATATTCCTTAGAGGCCATTTGGTAATGTCTGGAGACATTTTTGATTGTCAAGGATTGGAAGTGTCTACTACTAGCATCTAGTGTATAGGCCAGAGATGCTGCTAAATACCCTAAAATGTAAGACAGTACTCAAAACAAGGAATATCCAGTCCCAAATCTAAATTGGGCTGTGATTGAGAAGCATCACTTACGTGTTTTGGTAGGCAGCCATGTAAATAAATGAATTATAAAGAATATAATGAAAGAAACATGCCTGAAAAAGTAAAACTGATCATCAGGTTTTTTTTCTTATTAGGAAATAGATAGGAAACAAATTAAGATCCTTTGAAAAGGTTTTGCTAGTGTCATTATGTTATCTGCTTGTTAGTTGGGTTTTAGATTTTGAGGTATTCTAGTTTCTATTTTCAAAAAAGAGTTTGTGAGAAATAGCAGTATTTCACTATTGTGCTGGAAGGCGATTATTGGTTTTTTCCTAGATGTTCAAGACAATAATTTTGGTGGAATTTGTGTCATTTCCCATCCTGAAAGGGAAGAGAAGAAAATAACATTCATAATGGACCAAAGGAACTGCTATCTCCTTTGTTTCAGTTTAAAAATACACATTTTTAATCTTCTATATTGCCAGCACCTATGTCTCTGTAACTATATTCAAATGCCTCTATCATCGAATTCCATTCTGAGACATGCTGCCTTACCAAGGCAGAACCTTCCTCCTACCAGACATTCTACTGAATACTACACAGATCAAGATAAATTGCCATAGTACCTTCCTTCTAAAAGCTCCAAAATGTCTTTTGTGGTTGAAAAATAATCAATTACTTACTCAATTCAATTCAACAAATATTTATTAAACATTCATTCATTCTTATGTCTTCTCTCCTCATGGGCTGCTATCCTTAAGAGCAGTTGAGAAGCAAATGACTTCCATTTATTAAAGACATTTATTTTAAAGATGCTTAAGTGCAGTTTACAACTCTTCAACTGCTCTTACCAAACCCTCAGAGGCTTTATTGTAGAGGAAATTCATGTCCTATCATACAGAAACAAGAGTAATGTGTTTCCTTTTCGTTTTGTCAAGAAAACATCACCATTATAACTAAGAGAAAGATGTGCAGGGTAGACATGATGTGTCTAAATATGTTATATATTACTTCTATAAATAAGCTTATATATATATATATTTATATGTATATACTCATATTAAGATAATAAATAATGTGACTTTACCTTTCAAAATGCTACATTTGTTAAGTGTATTGCATATTATCTGAAAAAAGAGTATTTTTTTATTGCATTTTAATTACTCTGGGTTTATATCAAGGTTTAGATAATACAAAACCTGTTATATTTTAGTAAACATATGCTCCTATTTCCAATAAGAACCACCACTTTTTTTTTTGTCTTTTTCTTTTGCAGAGCAGAAAGAGTAGTTAGATGCCAATCTCAAAATAAATATTCTTTATTTGGATCAATATATAGATGATTGCTTCCAAGAACATTAGTCATAGTACTTCTGGGAACTGTCTCCAGATTTATCCCAGCCAAAAATAAAGATAAAATATCTTCTCTAGAACACCCTATGGCTTCTATTTTTCCCACCTTGGGACTCAAGAGTACTCCAGTACATTCTCCTCAGAAAGTCAAAAATAATACCCTATCTGTCATCTGTAGTAGAGCCTGGGTTATGTTTCTCTCATAGGATGCTTAAAGCTTTAGCACTTTGCAAAGCTGGTTCAAAGTCAACATGAAAAGTCTGTCAGAACGTACTACTGAAGACACCACAAAGGCACTTGTTTTCCCTTAGATTAAGCAAAGTCTAAGTGAACTTTTTGGGCAGCCCAAAGTTTTGAACAGAGCTCCTCCTCAGTAGTAAAGGAGTGACATCTAGGATTTTTATCTTGACTAATTCAATCTTCTAGACTCTTAACAAACATAAGGGTTTAGTACAATCAAATAATGTACTTATTACCTACACAATAAACTTGCTACAGTGTGACATTAAAAGCTCTTATCTTTTTAACCAACTCATTTCAACCAAATTTTCTCAGTGTTTTTCCCTCCTTGGAGCATGTAAAACATTTTATGTACTGTTTTCCTCTTGACACTATACTCTTTGCCATCGTGGCACAAATAGCTTTAAAGATATTATTTTCCTAAGGAGAGGGAAGATATCTTGTTCATTTGAATACCAGCCATAGTGCCTGAGTATTACTTGTACCAGTAGAAATACAATAAATATTTGAAGATCTGGAAATAATAAGTAAAATTAAACAAAACAAATTGGTATATTTTTATTACAACAAGATATAAAATTAAATATTTGATCATTTCTCAGCCCTAAAAGGTAATTTGTTGTTAAAAAAAACTCTGGCATTAGGACAGCTATCCTTTTCTGCATTATCTCACTTACCAAAAGATATGTCTGCACCTGCATTTTTTGCAAACTACTTTCTTCTTAACCATTAGGAAACATGCTCACGAATCTATAAAAACTCTTAAAGCAAAGGTCATTTATAATCTCTAGTCAAAAATCCAACTATCTTTCTCATTTCTTATCTTTGTCAATGTCCTTGGTGTGTTTGCTTCTCACATACACATATTAAATCACTTTAATTTATTGGCCTGTGTGACATTTTACTTTCTCGAATCACTCCTTACCTATCTGATCACTTACTTATTCTTTAATTCATTTGTCATTTAAAGACCTAAACATCTATCTTTTTTTATTCTTATTCTCATACCCTTTTTACAGTTAACATAAAATTTTATCTTATCTATTACTTTATGTTTAAAAGGCACAGCCTTCACTTTTTCTAAAATTTAGATCCCATGATGTTTATTACATCAACTCTATTGAGTTCATCATTCTCTTACTGTAACAGCACTGTCACAATAGTATGAAAAATATTTCTATTCCTTATTTGGAACTGTATTCTGCAAATTGGGTCTCACATGATAGACTTTGCAATCTTCAGGGTTTAAGATAGGGCTAATATCTAATAGGTAAATATTGTTCATTTGATAATGCAATACAGCTCAACTTTATAAAAAGTAGTAAGATTTATGAAGAGATTGGTTTTTTATTTTCAAATATAAACACAATAGCTATTAATTCAAATAGCCATCTCAGCAGAAAGAGCTTTCTGAAGGCACTGGTGGGATAGAGCTAATACTCAGCAGGTTAGAAAGTGTTTCAGTCATGGAAATTATTGTGCATCTGGCTTCTCTCAACACCCAGCTACATAATACATTGAAATATAACATATTGCTTGTTCTTTTTTCTTTGTGAAATCTTTAATAAATTTGGAAAAGATATTATTCTATCATGCTTTCTCATAGGATAATATTTCAGGACTGCAATTATAAATAAGTTCAACAAAATATACATGCTCTAGTATTTTTTGTTGTTGCTGCTATTAATAATCACTTGCAGCATTTATTTATAGAAATAAATTTTTCATAGAAAATAATAGAAATATATCCATGGTTCAGTAAATGAATCTCGGATGCATAATCACACTTGACGACAGATTTTAGCCTCTAATTCCTCAATCCTTCCCCAGTATCACTGATGCTATCTCTGAAAAGCTAAGTATTAATTTGAGAGTATCATTTTTGTTTATATCATCTAGAAAGGAAGATTCAGAGCATATCATGTAAATTGCAATTATACATAGTATACTTTTTAGAGTCGTTTTATATAACAATTTACATAATTGAATTGTATTCATTTGACTTTTTTTGGCATGGGAATGAATGATACTATCTAAACATGAGTCACTAAAATTAAAACAGCTTGGCTTTTAAATAGTAATGTAATACTTGTAAAAGTTATCAAGGAAAGATAATTCCCCATTCCAAATTAAAAATGAGAGCTTCATTAGAAACTATAGATACGGAATTACAATTTTTAAAGCACCTAACCATAAAAACATTTGTTTTTAAAAATGTTTTATTTTGAAATAATTTTAGATTTAAGAGGTGAAAAGTTAGTATACCCTTCACCCTATTTCCTCTGTTAGAATCTTACAAAACAATAGTATATTTATCAAAATTAAACTTTACGTTCCTACATCCAAGCTGATATACAATATTGCACTTAGCTGTCTTATTTTAGTCTCTTCCAATCTGTGATTCCATGTAATTGACACTTTTGAAGAGTAATGGTCAGCTCTTTTGTAGAAAGTCCCTCAATTTGGGATCGCTTGATGTTTTCTCACAATTCAATGGAATCATAGATTGGGGGGAAGAATACTACAAAGGTGTAATTCCTTTTCAATTATTACATTATGAGTACAGGTATCAATGTGACATTACCACTTAAGTTGGTTGTCTGGGTTAAAGGTAACATCTGTCAAGTTTCTCCAGTGTGAGACTATTTTTTTTTTTTTTCCTTCCGAACTCCATTAGAAGCGAGTTACTAAATCCAGTCCTCATGCAAGAGGAGAGAAATTAAGCTCCTCTTCCTGAAGGCAGCAGTATGGAAGAACTGTGGACATATGTATCACAATCATCAGTAAGTATTTTGGGGGAGATACTTAAAGTTAACATATACCTTGTTTTCCTAATAGAGTGCCATGACTTATTATTCAATTTACCATTTTGTTCCAAGGAAAACTGGCATGCCATATATTATTAAATGTACATTATTTAATATAGTAACATGTTAAATATATTTAAATAATGTTATTTTAATTCTTCCCTTAGCCATTTAATTTATATCTTCGTGTCCTCATATATCCTATAGAATTTTTATGTTCTAAATGGAAAATAGTGTTTTATATTTAGAGTTGGATAATAAATAAAACATTGTGAAAGAAATTAATGGAAAAAAATCTGTTGATAGATTTTTAATGATATCTCTATGAAAGTTTAAAAAAAAATAGTGAATAAAGTAAGTCTAAAATTGCCCATGGAGGAACTTTTGCCAGTCTCAACTAAATTCATGCTATATATTCCCTTATCAACAAAGAGATTTCCTCCTCAAGATTTCAAAGAAGTATCTTTTTATTCCATTTTCAACTACTCAGAAAAAGTTTATTAACTCTTCAGATATATTAGCCTCCTCAAGGTCAGATTATTTCTTATATTACCAATCAGTTTTCCTATTCACAATTGCTATGTTCATTTAATCCCCTCAAGTAAATTTTTGGTACCTCTTTTCTCAGTTATTGTGCATTATTTTAAGTATAATTTTCTCAGAGATAAAACATAGATCCTCTATTTTTCTTCTACCTAATTCCATTCAACTTTTTTTTTTTTTTTCACATTTTTAACCACTTGCATTCTGGAAGTGATAGTATCACAGATTCTCTAAGGATCTCTATCTCAGGAAAAACCTTCTTCTGAATTACACTTCAGGTATTGGATGATAAATAAAAATTTGCATCATATCAGAAAAAATAGCACTATATATTACAAGTTTAAATTGTATTCTCATTCTTTACTATTAATCAAAACAATTTACATTTATCTATTCCTAAAATTTTACCCAATAAAATATTCCATCCTGAAGGGGTGCTTTCTTTCTTTCATTATATATATATACACATTAAAATTCTTTCATATATGTATATACATTAACATTTTTTGATGACATTGGTTAACAGTACATTAAAACCTCTGTAAATTTTAAATAACAATAGTGCAAACTAAATGTTTAAATTAAGAGGAAAATGGCATCTAAGTGTTTAAAGAGGGCAACTGAGAAAAAATTGAGTGGATTTTTTACCCTTTTTTCAGCTTGAATAGATCTTTTTCAATTTCACATTTCTTTCAGGTATTAATCTTGTCAGTGAAGCCCTTCACCCAACATAAGCTACTATTCTTGTACTTATTTTTTATGTTTATTTGCCTGTCTGCCCAGCTAGAAAGAATGGAAAATTAAAGAGGTACTATTATCTTATTATGTACAGTAATATAATATTTTAAAAATATACATGATACGTTTCTGTGTTTCCAGGACCGTATTTTGTACAATTCTATATTTCCTATGCTTATAGTATTATTTTGCATATTGTAGGTTCTCAATATATATTTGTGGGACCATAAACATGAATAAAGTACTAAAGTAATTTTCTCAAATAAATAAAGAAGAATTTGTACATCTTATTAAATAAAAAATATGATTTCAACATAATCTAAGATGTCCAGTTTAGAATTATATATTTAATATAGAAAACAGATTTAGTTGTGTGTACGAGGTTGTATTACATATTTTTGACCATTTGGTGTTAATTTCTAAGCACATGTGGAAGGAATCTATCCAAAAACTATTCTTTAAAGAGTTCAGTATATAGATATGAAATAATAACTCCTTCTAAATGTCCTACTACACTTAATTTATTAAGAAAAAAAAAACACTATGCTAATAACATTACCCTAGATGTTGTATATTCAGAAAAATTAGAGAACAGAAATTATGTGGAAATTAATTTTTTTGCACTGATTTGGCATTCATGTTTAAAAAAAATCATTTTATGTATTACAAATGCAAAAAGGAAACAAACAAAAAAGCAATAAAAACTCCTTCAAACAGCCAGTTTGCTACAAAAGTTTTGTACTAAATCTTACACACTTTTTAGAAAGCCATGTTCTTGCACAAATATTTGTTTTCCTTAATTTTACTAAGTCATACAAGTTTGAATATGTGTGGTCCCTGCTCATTTATTAGAAGCAGTATTGAGAAAGAGAAGGTTGCTGATGTACATTAACTCATTTACTGCAGCTTATAAAGTCAATTGAAAGGTAATCAGAAAAGCTTGAGGAAAAAAAACTGACAAAGAATAAAAGTAAATATTCAACTATTTTTATTATATATGGAGAAGATGTTCAGACACTTTCATAACTAGGTAATGCATCACTATATTTTCAAAGAGTTCATTAACACATTAGTAATAAATGAATTATCAAGAAAAGTAAAATTACATTGATTTTTTTCATGTTTTAGTTATGGAAGTGTGTAGTATATTTTAACTGATTTGTGTAAAAGTTGTATAATATTTTATATTTAAAAGTATAATTTTGTTTTTTATTAAATAAGTATAAATGGTAAAATCTGTGCTATGTTCCTTTTGTGGAAGTAAAGTTATCACAGCTTTTGTTATTTACAAGAGAATTTTGAGAAGTAAATTAGTTATCTGAGGTTTAAGTTGACTCATGGATTTATAGTTTTTTTTTTTTTTTTGTAACAAGAATGGTTAAATAAATACAAATAGAACCATTTAAATATTGGAAATAATACTGAAAGTTTTAAATTCATTTGTTTTAATAATAGCCCATTTCAAAAGACCAATGCTGCACTTGAAATTTGTATTTAAATATAAGAAAACAAACTTTTCTGTGAATTTCTGCAGGTTTTTATTCAAAATCTCTGGAATTAAGAAATTAATAATACATGGGACTTCACTGTCAGAATTTCTAAATTTGTCTACTTTCTTATTTAAAAAAAGATATAGCATAATGTATTAGAAATTAATAGGTAAAAATGTCTCCAAAAAGATATAGTAAAGAACAGAATTTAGCAATTTATTAATAATCTAAAGATTATTCCAAATATTATTCCAAGTAATATTTTATATGTAAATGTTTAAATGTTTAAATTACTTATTAATTTAATTTACAAATCTAATATAAAATGTCTAGCAATTATGAAAATTCAAGAAAAGTAAAAACGTTCTTCATGTTATATTTGGTTGAGCCTCCTAGGTAAATAGTTTTAATTTAAGCCATTGAAATACACATTAGACAAAGTGCTACATTTAATGCTTAATCATCATATATGGAAGTGGAAATCAATGTCATTTATGGTTATTTATAATATCTCCTAGTGTTATATGTATTTGTTATCATTTCCAGATTGTAGCAAACTAGATATGGGATATAGGATTATAGATTTATCTGAACACTAGTACTGACAAATTATTTACATGTCTAATATTAAATTTCTAATCAAGAGCACACTAAAATGAAATAGCTCGAAAGTAAATGGCCACTCACTAGTAGAGGAGATCTTAGCTTTCCTACACCAGGGGTGGCTAATGGAGTCTTTCTCCTCAAGTAGTTTTAAAGTGTCACTTTGCACATGGAATAAATGAAAAAAGGAAAATGATCCTATCTTTACACAGACGT
>NW_011888807.1:7255843-7270250 GCF_000151845.1 Pteropus vampyrus
TTGAAATACACATTAGACAAAGTGCTACATTTAATGCTTAATCATCATATATGGAAGTGGAAATCAATGTCATTTATGGTTATTTATAATATCTCCTAGTGTTATATGTATTTGTTATCATTTCCAGATTGTAGCAAACTAGATATGGGATATAGGATTATAGATTTATCTGAACACTAGTACTGACAAATTATTTACATGTCTAATATTAAATTTCTAATCAAGAGCACACTAAAATGAAATAGCTCGAAAGTAAATGGCCACTCATTAGTAGAGGAGATCTTAGCTTTCCTACACCAGGGGTGGCTAATGGAGTCTTTCTCCCCAAGTAGTTTTAAAGTGTCACTTTGCACATGGAATAAATGAAAAAAGGAAAATGATCCTATCTTTACACAGACGTGATTCACAACAGATGGACAAATATTCCTGTTGCATTAAAACTTCAGGCAGCTCCTATTTCGTAGGACTTGTTAGGTATAAGCAGATTAGACAGACTTCTGCCATGCACAGAGAAGGAGCGCATACCGTTTTGTATGTACATGTCCTCCCTCAAAGTTCAAGCAACCTCAGATTTACTCCTGCAGAGTCTGATTAATGGACAGTAAGTCTTTGGTTTTACAAACACACATATCATACTTATTTTTAACATCAAAAATAGCCATTAAGTTTAGCTTCTCTATTTGAGGTGGTATCTCATCACTGCATATATATTTGGTCCCAGAAACTCAAATCTTGCTAAGTCTACTGTTATATGTATATCTAAAGTAAAAAATAATTTTTCCAATTTTATCTTTTGTGATAGTTTCATCAAACAGATATCAAAAGCCTACAGAGCATTAGTCAGAGATAGGGTGATTAGTTTCTCTCTTTATGGATGGGTAATTAATATAAAAAGGATGGAAAAAATCCTTAATCCCATTACACTTGATCCGTCATTTAGCAATGCTTTTTGACTCTTCAAGGTAAATTCTGTATGTGAATTTCCCCACAGCGATCAAGTCGTCAGTTTTAGAAAATTATAAAACCTCACAGCAAACTGCATATCACTGATAGAAAAAAGTGAGGTTTTTGACATTCAACTAAGAATAAGTATCTCATTGAATAAAACTGTTTCAAAGATATCACTTTAAAAATTATTCCTAATAGAATTGACCTAATTTTGCTTCAGCGTATACCATCCAAGAATAAAAGCAATACCTGTATAGCAAAAAATATTACATATCAAAAGAGAGCTAGATATAAATCGATAAATAATCCTTATGAGTTGGCAAGGGGTTGTGGCTCATAGAAGTGTGTGTAGTGTTGCAAAATGACAAACCAGCTTATTGTATCATAAAGACAAGTCTTTCTCAGTATGTTTGAGACAACTTTTGAAACCCATTAAATGGATCTATCGAGATTGTGTATTAGCCTGATAAACAGTTTGAGATATTATTGATTTGTCTTTTTTCTATTTCCATTTTATAACGTTCTGTGTATCATAAAATTAGAATATGACTCAGATCAACTATAGTATCATTTATATAAATGTTGAATGTAACACACTACACACACACACACACACACACACATATACATTTTTATTAGGATTTTCTTTACTCTCATTATTCCCCTTTCGTATTATTTCATCTTTTGTTGAAATAAACAATTACCTCATTCTAAATTGTAGTTAAGATGTCCATAACACAGAATTTACTATTTTAACCACTTTAAGTGTACAGTTCTGTGGCATTAAGTAAATTCACATTATTATGTCACTCTTACTATTCATCTCCAAAACTTTCACATCTCCCAAATGAAAGTGTATATCTTTTAAACACTAATTCTTCATATTCCATTTTCCCTCTAGCCCATGAAAACCATCATTCTACTTTCTGTCTCTATCACTTTGACTATTCCAGGAACTATTGGTATAAGGCTCATTATACAAATATCTGCCTTTTTTTGTCTGGCTTATTTCACTTAGCATAATATCTTCAAGATCCATCCATGTAGTAGTGTAAGAATTTTCTTCCTTTTTTACGTCTTAATAATATTTCATTGTATTTATATACCAGGTCTTGCTTAGAAATTCATCTGTTAATAAACACTTGTTACCTCTACCTTTTGCTTATTGTAAATAATGCTACTATAAATATAGGTTCACAGATATCTTTAAAGTCTACATTTTTGCCTCTTTAGGATATATACTCTGAAATAAAATTGCTGTATCCTGTAGTGATTCTATGTTTAATTTTTTGAGATATTGCCACACCATTTTCTACAGTGGGAAATGTAGAAAATAGTTTCCATTTTATATCTCACCAGCAATGAACAAGGGTCTCGGCTTCTACATCCTCAACAACAATTGCTTTTTTCTGTTTGTTATTGTTGTTGTTGTTGTTGTTGGTTGGTTTGCTTTTTTTTCTAAATAACAGCCATTCTAAGGGGTATGAGCTGTTATCTCCTTGTGTTTTTATTTTGTATTTCCCTAATGATTAGTGATGTTGAGCATCTTTTCAATGCTTATCAGCCATTTGTATATATTAATCAGAAAAATGTGTACTAAGTCTTTTGTTCATTTTTAAATCTTTTTGTTCTTGTTTTTCTCAAGTTGTGACAACAATCTCTTGAGTACAAAATCACAAAATAAACTAATATAAACTAATACATAGAACATAGAACATAAACGATGTACTATTGTCTCCACTTTCTGATTCTGATATACCATCATCTTATTTAATGCTGTCAACTTCTATCATTCCTTTTCCTTCACATTACTTTTAGACAGAGACAATGATGACTAGGAAAGTCTCCAAATCTCATAATGTTAAAACCAAAATTTAGTTAGCTACAACAAAGTGTGTAAATTTTTATAGCAAATTTGTTTTCATATTAAATAAATGGTAATTAATAGGCAAAACACTGAATAAACATTGAATTCAATTCAACTATCTAGTTCTTTTAAGTTCACCCTTATGCCTTTAGTTTACCACTTAAAAGAAAAAGGTTAATTAAGAAATGAGCAAACTGATGATAAGAAACTTCAGCAGAAATTTTCTTGAGGAAAAACCAACCCATATTAATGTAGTGGGAAACAACAGTTTTCCAATAAACAGTGAATCTCATTTTTCTGCGAATTTCTAGCTGGAAAGCAAGTTAATAGGTAAATAAAAGAAAACAAATAACAAATCTGACGATTCATCCCCTTGTATGTACTTTCTTCTAGGGTACTGATAGCAGTCCTCAACTATTTGAAAGTCTCTTATGTCAAAGATGGATTAGACCTTGTGCTTTTTAAGAAAACAAGCAGCCAATATTTAGAAGTTAAAATGAGGCAACTTTCAGCACAATTTAATAATGAACTTTCTAATCCTGAGAACTGCAAGAGACAGAGTGCTTACAAAAGTAGTGAGTTCATTGTTCATTTTCAAAGATAAAAAAGAGAATCAGAAGCAAGGAGTATCACAAAAAGTGTTCTGGTTTATTTGTTTGTTTAATTAGGAGGTTGAGGATGAAATAGATGACCTCCTGAGTTCCTTAAAATTCCTGTGTTTCTCTGATTCTAAGGCTTTCCTAAATATTATACGGAATATAAAAGACAAAATTTTTACCCTAAATAACAGACAGCCCAAGTCAGATATAAACAAAATAATGGCTAATAGCAGCACAACTAAGTTAGGTATGTATGGATGCTACACACAAAAAATCGGGCACTATTTGGAAACAAATTGGTTTTAAGAACAGATTTTGCTTAAAGCTGCAGCCTTAAAAATTAAATTGTTTGTTATTACTGCAGGGCTCAATGCCTCATTCCCTTATGTTTTAATGGATTTTCTTTAAATAATATAAAACTCCTACTCTTTAAAATGTCTATTATTTTATTTGTGAACTGCCAAAAATACATGTACATGTGTATATGATAGTCCAGAAAATTATCAAATTGTCATTCATTAAATAAAAACATGACTCAATATTCTAAAATGTCAGAGACACATATTATGTTTGGTAAACATAAAACTCAAGAATCTTTAGCAGAAAAATTGAATTAAATGTGTAACACAGATCAGAAAAAAAAAAAAAACTTGCTCAAAAATAAAATATCCTTCCAAGAAAAAATAAAAAATAAAAAAATAAATAAAATATCCAATATTGTTAAATGAATGAGTTAAAATCATTATTTATAATTTACGATTACATGAAATTCTTTATTTTGAAGTTTTGAATTGATTTACATAACGATCTTAGGAATCCTCTACATAAGGTTATAAAGTAACATCGTCTCTTCCCTATTTCATATTCATTCTGGAATTTGTCAATTCCTGTCCATTTAATTTCTGAAATATAGATAGATGATAGATAGATGATTGATAGATGATAGACAGATAGACAATAGATCTCACAGATTTCAGGTTCAGAGGTTGAGTGGTTCGATCTCTGAATATATATTTCAGAATTTGAAAAAATATATGTTTATATCCTTTCTTCTCTGACTGTCATTGTTCTTTTTTGGATTGGTCATCCTAGTGCATTCTTAGGGCATCTTCCTATGGCAGCAACCCTAGATCAGATGATTACCTATATTCATCCTTTAAAACATTCAATGTATAGCCACAGCCTAGATAATAATATTCAAATTTCCTAGCCTGGTCATCAAAGACTATCACAATTAGTTCCAGAGTTTATTTTTTACTCCACATGCCACCACCACTACCATCATGTGTCTTGTCAGTTTCTGAGCCTTTGTTAATGTTGTCTCCCCTACAAGGATTCCTCTCACCACTTCTACCAATAGAAGCCCTATCACTTTTAAAATCTTTTAAATGTCACTTAAATCACTTCCATTCAAGCACATTATCTCTAAGCTCACCATCTGAAAGTAATCCCCGCTCTTTAAATTCTATAAATAATTAGAATAGTTTTTTGTTGTTGTTATTGTTGTTTTGTTTTTTTTTAATAATGCATTTCTAATTAGGTACTTCATCTCTTAAGGGGAATTACACATTTTATTAGTTTTTATGTCCCCCTAATTTCCCTTGTATTACTTTACTAGTAAGTAATCAAAAATATATGTTGAATTGAATTGAACTCTCTTTTTATAACTGAAGAAACAAAAATGAAGACTGTTAAAAAGTCTTGCAGAAGATTAGACTGGGCATTATTGGGTGATACTAAGAATAGAAACTGGGGCTAACCCATGGCTGCAGTCTGGTGATCTTACCATTAGAGAATATTCATCCCCAGGTAACCTAATTTTTTTTGACAGCAGGCAATGCTCCACAACTCTAGTATAAAAATAATTACTTAAAGGCACACTAATGTGAGACTAATTTATTAGGATAGCACATTTAACTTTAGTTTTAATTTAGATTTCTATAAATTGCACAAGAAAATAAAAGATAAATATCTCTAGCTTAAAATTCAAGTTTATTATGCAATATCAGCTTAATTATATATTCCTATTAGTCTGCAAATTCAGACAAATCATGAGGTCTTAGAAACATAAAAGTAAGATGGGTACTGTACATTATGTTTATATGCAATTGCTGCTTGAGACTACATCATACCATGAAATTGTCCTATTTTTTTTGTCTTATTTGAAACTATATTTCAATGATTAAGTAACATATTCATATTTGTGTTGTTAAATTTTTGCTAAAATAAGATATAACCAGACATATAGAATTTTTAATCCTTATATCTTTTCATAAGAATGGTTGCCTACGTGGGGTTGTCTATGAATGAATAAGAACAAATATAGATGATTAATCTTAGTTCCTTCTCCTCATTTATGTGTCAATAAGCATGTAGATAAACCATTTTATCTCATCTCTATAATAAGGATTACTTCAGTGGAAGGTCATAAGGATTAATTAGTATCTATAAAGAACTTTAAATGTGAAAAGCTATTTTAATTGCATGTATATACAGATATTCATTATTTCATCCCTAAGAATAATTTGTCATTTTAACATGTTGTACTAGCTAATAAGAAAGCGTTAAATATACATCATACTTTTATTTTTATTAAAAAAAATCAACATATTTTTAACATAATTATCGTGAAGCCAGTAGTCACTCTGAAAAATCTTTCTGGACACAGTATATTTCAATGATGTTGGCTGGTTTATTTTTGACCACATTATAGTAGCTATTCAAGTTTAGAATTATAGAGTGTAAATCACCTAATGTGTCCATATAGATTCAAACAAGCCATTAACGATACAGTAGAAGATGACAAGCACAATTATATTTGAATAAAAACACTTTGACTTCATATGTTGTGTGTGTTTGTGTTAATTTGATGAAAATAATTGTTTCACAGATCAAAATTTTTCATCCAATGTCACTCTTCTAATGCTGTAGTTTGGTCTAAGTATAAAATTGTGACTAACTAGGGAAAGGAATTTACTACACAAAACTTCCCAGCTTTTGATACATGAGTAAAACAGTCATGCGGTTTACCAGATCATAGCAGGTTTATATACTTTTGCTGTCTTGGTAGCTGGAAATAACATTAAAATTTAACTCTATTAATAAAGAAATTTAACCAAGACTTGTGATTGAACACTCAGCATATTCAGGTAAATGGGTTTATTAAGAACTGTCTAAGCCAAGAATTTTTTTTTCCTCTAAAAGCAGATCTGGGTCTATCCAACATAGGGACAAACAAATATACAGTGTCTCAAAGATCAGCACTGCAGAAAAAAGGCACAAAGAACTTCTCTTGGAAAAATTTTAAAACAGATGTTACCAATCCACCATCATATACACTAGGAAAAAACACAGTATTTTATATAAGATGCATCTAATTTTCTGCACCATAACTTACTGTAAAATGATTCAGGATAAATTGATTGCAAAATGTATTTCTAGGTAAATAAATAACTTGACCCATAAATGTAGATGTTGGTTAGATGACAATTAAACAGCAGAGGACAGCTAAAAAAATTTGTTGTTTTAATTTTAAAGTACTTGATCCCAAACTATTATTTCCAATAGTAATTAGAGAGTAGTGCCATTTTTCTGTTGAAAGTTCTTAGTTTGTGGCAATGATGTCATATTAGCACAAGAAAAAAACATGTATTTGAATCTTCTATGAGAAATTTGCTCAATATTTTCTCTGAATAAATTATTCTGACAAAAAAAGGTTTCCACAATAAAATAATACTATCATTTACTTACTTGATGAACATTTCTCAATACACTGAAAATCATTATATGCTTTAGCAATTTCATTTCGAATTTCCTTTAGTGGTTTTCATAGAAAAATTTGATTAATGAAACATTTTACTTTCTATAGGGAAATCACCTTTCATCATCTTACAATATAATCCTCATAAACAGTGATAAAAGGTTGCTTACTTTTCAAATTGTTATTTTCTGTCTATATAAAAATTACTTAACAGATAAAACATTTAATTTACTATGAAGATTGAGATAGAAGAGGACTCTTAAAAGTGCAATCATGTTGAATTGTACACCTCTAGCTTACTGGATTTTGTTAACCAATGTCACCATAATAAAAATAAACAATTTTTAAAAAAATTTATACATAAAAAGCTATATTAAAATGTTTGAATTATTAAAAAAAGTACAATCATGTAAATAAGCATTGATATATGAGCCCAGGCTTGAAAAAAAACACAATAAAATTTTACTAAAATTCAAGTTAAGAAATAAATTCTAAAACTGCTGTATTTGTTCATTTACTTTTCAAATATGTATTAAGTGCCTGCTACAAGCGAGAGAATTAGATAGACATAGAACTTGTCCTCTTGTGTCTAATATTCCAGTGATAAATACCTGCAATGACAAAAGTGATGACTTGTAAAAAAGGGGTGAGGGGAGCAGTTTGCACTGAAAGTTAGTGTGAGATATAATTACTTAGTCTTACTTCAGAATGTACAGCATATTTACTAGGAGTCTCAAAATATTATTGATATAGTGAAGAAAGAAAATAAGGGCTTGGGGATTACTACCAGCAAGGCAATTTTAAAGATTAGATGCAATTAAGGCTGAAGATACTGTTTTAAAGAATACCAAATATAATCAGCATAGATTTGTCTTGTTTTACACAGTACAAATGTGTTTTTGAATGTCTGAACTATATTTCTTGATATACTATATAAATGTTAAAAAATAGTGAAACTAAATGTTAAAATAATTATAATACATATATTTACTGGAATATCATGTAGATATTATCAATAATATAAAAATTAACAATATAGAAAATGATGCCCATTATAATACTTTCAAAAATCAACTTATAAACAAGACAGTTAACATTACCACTCTCTATGTAATAATAGAAAGGTTTCATTCAATGTTAGTGACTTTCACTGTTTAGGCTCCAAAGCTCCATGATGAAGTAAGCCTAATTCTTGTCTGTGATTATATGGGCTGATATGGATCTGTCTGTTCCTAACACATGGAAAGAGTCTAAGGAATTTGTAGTTAATGAGTAAATAAGTTTAGTGTACTAGGACTACAAGAATTGAAAAAATTATCTCTGATTTAATTTTCATTTTTGCATATTTTATAATTAGTATATGCTACTTTTACAATAAGATGTGTCCTTTCAAAACAAGATATTAGATAGTATTGAATGTAAAATACCTTTGATAAAATAAAATTTGAAAATGAATTTAAAGGTTTTCATTATGGAATAAAATTAGTGGGGAAAATACAGCACGTTATTTGAGGGTATGCATTTTAGAGTTTGGCTGATTTGGGTTTGAATTTTAGTTCTGCATTCAAAGGAATGACTTACCTTTGCATGCAAAGCTGTTGTAGCGATAATAATAAAATAATACCTTAAAAGAATTTTGCACTTATAGTTGTTTCCAGATGTTACCTGCTTTTACTATCATAAAATGTCATATTAAATTGAGTATTCTGTAATTTATTACACTTTTATATTAATTTATACCCATTTTCTTGACTATTGCTTTTCCAATAAAGTAAAAATACTGCAAAAATAATCATTTTTGTGGTTATATTATAAAACACTTCTCAAATGGAATTTAGACCTGGGCATATTCACTCAAATTTATAGTGTATTTTCACTTAATAATGCATTATTGGAGGGAAAGAAATCTAATTTTCATGTGAGCTTCAAAACTTTAACCTGGAAATCATGACTTATACTAGAATCTCTTGAAACCACCCATTCTTTAAAATAAGAAACACAAATGTTCATCTATCTGATCATCATTATTATAGTCTCAAATATATTAATAAAGGCTTTAGGAAATAGTTATTTTTTATCATGAAGTCTCTACTTCTAAAATAACTAAGGCATGCTTTAATAGTATGAAAATCTGGTTTTAAATATTTAGTTACTAGATATTTTTCTCTTAAATAAACATTTGTTTCAGATGATCATATAAGTAAATAGATCAATTTTAATTTTATTCTATATGATATAAAAAAATGAGTTCTGCTGTGAAAAAATGTGGATAAAAGTCCATGACATGATTGGCATTTTACCATCCAAGTATCTAACATATGGCATTCTTCAGTGTTCCTACCTATTTATTGATGAGTGAATTCATGCTTTTTAAAAATAAGATTTAAAATTACTGATTTGGACAAAATTGAAGAAAAAAGATATTTTGAGCTGGCAACAGTAACAACCATTTGAAATTTCGAGTTTAAGTTTTTAAATTACTCCTAAAATATCCCTAAATCAATATTATATTACAACTAAAGTTCTTTCTATTTTTAAGAAGTTACTAGTACTTCTGTAGTTATATTAGACCATAGAAAATGTTGACTCAATAGAAATATGTATTTTGCTATTTGTTATTCCTCAAAGGTTAAAATATTTCTTACTGTTCTTTAAACCATAAATAGAACAATAATAATTCAATATTTTACTCTAGAATCTAGAAATTCTTATACATCATGCTTTCTGTCTCATTACAGAATTGAATTTCTATGCTATGTACATATTTTAAAATACATTTTAATAAGTAATACACAGTTTAGTATATAATGTCACAGTGAATTAAATGTTCAAAATTTTACATCACATAGAACAGTGTGGGTAAGGAGTGTTTTAAAGCTTTGTCTTCTGAAGATTAGCACATTCTATTTATATTGCTTTGCTACATAATACAGCAATACAAAGGCAGACTCAATATTAACAGGAGAGAGCTTCACTAAGAATAGAGCTTATTTTAATTCCAGTTCTACAAATGACATTATGGTACTGTGCCTATATTTCAAATTGCCTGCGCCTTAAAGAACTATATCTGGGTTATCTACTGCATGAGACTGTTGGAAAGGAATAATAAGAGTGCCTTTATAGAAAGATACTAGACGAATTTAAGATACAATCTATCAGAACTTAATTTTCTTTATTTTACAATGTAGCTACATGACTACATCTCATACGCCAAAATGCCTCAAGATAGTTGATACAAATCTACTGAGAATATTACATTCAGAGAACTATAATTACTGGTTAGTAATTTAATTTTCCTAAGAGGCAAATACTGTATCACTCACTTTCTGAGAAAAATAGTAACCGATTTTAAATGAAACCTGGACATTTTACAGAGTGTTGCCTCCATTTTTTAAAAAATGTAACTTGTTTAGTTGGTATGAATTCTGTATCTTAAAGGATAATATTTATCACACATCTATCATATTTATTCATTACCTAAGATTTACAAAAGCAAAGAAATACTTAAATATTTGGAAGGTTTTTTTACTATTAGAACTATATGTCACTGTGAAGAAACATATATTAAAATTATATAACCTTAAGCATATATTACATCAATATGAAAAAGCACTTATTTCCTCTTACAAATTTATTAAGTGAAGCCTAAAGCAGTATAGCATTAGGAATAATTTTTGAAATGGCTTGGGACTTCCTTTTTAAGCGCATTCTTAAGTTATTAAAATTTTCTTAGATCACTTAGAACTACTTAGTTATATACTTCTCTTTAAAGATTTGTGAATATGTTTAGTTTTATTTATAGAACAAATAACCTTTGCAGAAGCAATATCATCTCATGGAAGGGAAGTAGCACTTTAACGTCTGTCCTTTGTGATATGTTTTGCATAAATGCAAAGATGAATGTAATTCAAGCATTGATTATATGAGCTGGAAATAAATTTATTAAATTGGTGAGATAGCTTATTATAGTCCCCATTTACAGATGAAATACAAAACAGAAATAGTTTCCTTATATTCCGGTACTCTATCATGTTTCTATTGACCTTTGGACTTTTAGGTACTTTTCAACATTTTCCATTCCATATGATGTCCCAACATGATATTAAATGTGTGTGTGTGTGTGTGTGTGTGTGTGTGTGTGCGCGCGCGCGTGCGTGAGAGAGAGAAAACATTTAATATTTTAATAGTAAGGTAGTACATGATTATTTCTGTATAAAATATTTGTTGAAAGAAATCTCACATGATCTTATCACGTTTGAAAACAAGGTTGTCATTTAAAAATGAAAATAAACACTTCATGTCAAATGCGCTAGTCTATAAAGACAATCATATATAAATATCATGTTTGAACATGTGGAAGATAAATTCCCAAGTAAGGGCATATTCTAATGTGTCTATTCATTTGGAGCAGATTCTTATTTTAAAAGAAATAATAAAGCGATTGCAGTGATTTGCCTATACAAATCAAGACATGCCTGATTATATTCTGAACAAGTCTCAGGAGATGTATTCCTACACCAACTCCTATCAGAAAAGGGCGAAATTTTAATGGATGACATTGGTTAATAAGATTAGAAAAGTTTAAAGTGTACAATATTATACCATCTGTATATTGCACTGTATACTCATCGCTTAAAGTAGGAAACTTGAACTTCAAACACTAGAACTCAGTGAGGTTCCGCATTCCACTGATGGACTGCTGTTTGGCTGGTTAGGATTTTGAAAATGATATCTATGCCTAAGAATTGATTGGGAGCAGGGTTAGAATCAAAAATGGGCCCAAGCAGGAGCAAAGATTTACTCAGACATCTTTCAATATACCCTATATCTTCTCTATGATGGAAGGAGAAATTATGAACTACATTTTGATATTGTCTTTGATGTCACATACTTAAAGTATTTGAAAAAGATAACACTAGAAAGTAACTAAACACTTTATGATACTTGCCTGTATCTACCAGTTATCCTTTCCCCCGCATTATAAGCCAGTTCACCTTCACATAGCTATCTCAAGATCGCATATGAAAAGCATATAAAATAAGAAGAGAAGGCAAATAAATCCAAGGACAAAATAAATCTCTTGATTATTTATTTCACCGTAACAATTTCTTCAAATATAATACATGCATAGTTATTGGTATCAATGTTTAAGTATCGAAATTGATGCCAAAGTTTTCAACGACATATAAAAATTACTTCTAAGTTAGTATGTAAATACAGATTACATAAAAATTAAGTAGAAATATTAAAAATTAACGGCAAATAAATATTTTTACAGTCTATGTTTTAATACAGCAGTTCTCATTTTGGGGAGACAGGAATATGTGGATGTGTGACATATTTATTTTTATATCTTAAATACATTTTTACGGTCTGAAGGTGTGAAGTCTTGAGTCCATTTTGCTCTCCAAATAAATTTCAAATTCTATATTATTTAATCTGTCCATAGCCCGCCAGCCACTGACATATTGATTTATCTTTATTATAGAACATGGACTACTCAACATCCATTGAACTTTGTCCTGCTCTGTACTTCAGTTCATGTGGTTCCCGATGTCCAAGACGCTTTTCACTGAACCTCCCCACTTTGCTATACAAAATTTTTACCAGAGTTTTAAGATCTATCTCAAATGTCATCTGGTAAATATTTACTTACTCAGCTATGGATCCCAATAATAAACTGCTTGTAAAGCATTTAATATACAAAGTCTTTTGAAGTCTTCTACAGTTTTTTAAACATGGACTAGAGATTTATAACTCACGGAAATGTAATAATATATTATTTGTTCTTGTTAATGATATGATCACCTTAATTACAAATTTCAATGTTATAACTGAATATGACATACAATAACATGACTATGTTGCATGGAGAATGACAATTGAATTAAAATTATGTGTAACTATTTCAAATTTACATGGTAAGTTTGAGACTGAGGTTACTTGAATTTCCATTTGTTTATCAGAAAATTTTTCAAGTGTCCTATATATATTTCTATTTTCTTTATAATATTTCTATCTCCATTTACATAATACATACTATTATTTGATATTATAGTGGCCCTATTCACACTTACAAATACACTTATAAATACATAGAAATGTAAACCTATATAAACATACATAAATTTTCTGACATGTTTGTAGATATGTCATTATTTTGCATGAGGTTCAGGAAAAATTGATAAGGACTCTACATAAATCTGGGTAACTCAGATTATTTGCATATAGCCAAACTCAAGTGTTACAATATACATATTTTTCCTGTAGAAGCATTTCTTTGATCACACATTTATTCTTCTCATCCTTCTAATGACACAAATTTTAAGATCTTCTAAAAGTCTAAACCGTAAACCCCACCTATACCTCAGAAGAGGCAAGCGGGAACTTGCCTATTACGTTCAATGCTAAATGCCTAGCAGTTAGAACCTACCTCGTTCATATGAGTTGAGTAAATATTTGAGCAACAAATAGTATTGATTAAAAAATAAAGCTACTTTGTTTCTCTACTTAGCTTTATTCTATATCCTGAATTAATATATTTATATCTATCTTTCTGTCTATATTAATGACTTATAGAAACTTTCTGATGTCTTCTCTAGCAAATACATCCCATTTCCAGTTTCCTGCACTTACTTACTTTATCTATCTTTATCTATGTCTATATCTATCTATCATCTATCTATCATCTATCTATCTATCTATCTATCTATCTATCTATCTATCTATCTATCTATCACCTATATTTTTTTCATTAAACCCAGAATTATTGAAGGCATAGTCTATGCAATTCCCCCCAGATTAAGTAGGCTCTATGAACCCTGATCTCTGAAACTGTGAATGCCTTGACCTTAGAGGAATAGCATGCTAACCAAGCTTTATAAGTGGGAATTCCAGGCATGACAGAGGGCCCTCCGAAAATGGAGAACCCAGAACATCTCTTTGCGATAAAAAAACAAGAAGGGTCATCTCTTGTGACCTCTTCCCAGACTCCACACAAGCATTCAGTCAGGCTTGAGCTATTTGATAACCTGCTCCTTCAATCTTCCCAGCTATATCCTTGAAAGCTAATGTTCAACATTCTTTTCCCCACAACTCTAAAGCAAATGTTTAAAACTTAAATATACTGAAATTCACTTCAGCAAAACCAATCAATAAATGCCATGATATAAAATGCTTTCTGGTTCAGCTCAAATGATCAATAATATTAGAAAACAGGAGAACATGATTTTA
>NW_011888807.1:7271085-7274398 GCF_000151845.1 Pteropus vampyrus
CTCTCAGAAAAAAAGAAGAAATTTAAAGTATAGGAAATGTTCCATCTCAATTCAATACTGACAAATTAAACATTATTTTATGCCATTTGCAGCTACCAAACTTCCCCCTGTATGTATGTATGCATGCATGTATGTATGTGTGTATATTTACATATACCATCTATACTTAGTCATACTAATTATTATTTTTTAAAGTTAAATTGCTGAAAAGAATTTCAAATATAAAACTTTCTGAAAAACAATTTAGTCAAAAATATTAAAAGTGTGTGTGGTTTTATTAATGGATATACTTTTGCTACAGTAATTCTCCTATTTGACACATGAGATTTAGTTATTTATATAAAAAATGTATATTGCAAACAACACTAGAATAGTTAATAACTTACATCTTGTTGCTATGATAAACTATGATGTAATCACAGCAAAATCGTTTTCAAAGTTTATAGATATGGAGAGATGTTAATGATACAAATTACTAAATGAAAAAAGTATAAAATATGTTCATGGTAAATTAGTTATATGTATATGCTTAGTTTAAATGTAAACTACTTTGTATAAAAGTTTAAAATTAAATGAAGAGAAGAATCTGTATCTGGTTAACTGAGTCATATCTATAGTGCCCCCCAAATCAGAGACATTGATCTGGAGACTAAGCTAGAGCTAGATGTATAATTTCATGCCTTACTCATTTGTTCTTTGTTGTATCCTTGTGTTACAATCCATGGTTGCTCTGTCCATTGAACTTGAAGGCGAATTCCAAGATTTGGGCCTCAATCAAAGAATTTTTCTGTCATATAATTAGATAGATGTAACTACATTGCATTTTATGAATGATCCTTGCCATATGGTTTACTTTCTTAAAGGACTGAATTTTAGGAAATAAACTAGTTTAAAATCCTAACTCAGGAAATTGGTAAGAGCAGTTATCCTATAACTACTTTATAACTTAATAAAGTAAGTATTTGCTCATCAATGGAAAATCCTGTGGATTTTCAAGAAAAACTATCAGATAAATTTAACTAACATCTATATTGTAAATGTCCTTTCAAAGTGCATTATTTCTATCTGTAAAAATTTAGTCATCTCTTTTGTACACTATTTCCCAACAGCAGAAAGACCATATACTCCCACCTTACTCCTCTTACTGCCCTTTATTCTTAGCAAAGATCCCTTATGAAAACCCCTTTAGTACTCTAGAGTCACTACTTGTCACAGTAAATACAGACAAAAAAGGTCCCATCATTCCATAAAAACTTTCAGTTTCTGAAAGCTAAAATTCAATTCCCTGTGAAAATTCAAATATAACTCAAGAATAGAACAGTTTCTCTGTGTAGTTGATAAGATTATGACAAAAGAGTAGAAGAATTGATTTTCAACTGAAGTGAAAATTAAGTTAATCTTAACCTTCACTCAGATATACATGCTGGTATACCAGAAAAGACCATGTAGCTTCTTTCTAGTTATCAGAAAATTCAACCTACCAATAGCCATTTTTAAGACACTGTGAAAACAGAAGGGGAATAGGTTGTGTTTGAGAGAACTGTGTCTAATACTAAAGACTTAAGAGTTGATTTACCATTTAACGTACTCAGACCATAATTATAAATAATCATATGTAAATAGTTTAAACTAGGTGGACTAAATGGACATTAAAAAATAATGGTAAGCATATTTATAATAACACTATTAATTCTTCAGATGGCTTATTGAAAAAGATAATGTTAAAATTACATTATTTGAAATGTGGACATCTATTTTCAACATTATGTCTACTATGTGCTTCAAAAGACTGTCCAATTACAGAACAACTGCATGGAACACTTTTTGAGGCATTGCTGGTCTCCTAAAGGGTAAGGGAGGTCTCTGAGCATGTTAACCTCCTTTCTCCACCCCACTTTCCCACATAGCAAAGCTAAGAAGAATTGGCTGAGAAATGGAATATAGGCTTCTCAAAGAATGGACAAGATACTTCTGAAGAGGAATTATCCCTTAATCTGCAAAGGGATGATTCTTATTCTTGCAAGGATGTGACCGCACAAGATATCAAGGCTTCCTATGAATCTGCGATGATTACAGCTTGTGAAACTTGGGAAGAGATAACTATACTGACCAACAAAACATAACAGAGCCCAGAGAGAAACATGCACATGAATGCCACTGAAATATATGACAGAATTTGCACTGCACCAACATGGGCAAAGAGGAATGATTCACAAAGTGACTCTGGGACAAGTAGTTACCCACGTGTTAAAGACTAAATTACAATTTTATCTCTCACCACATACAAAATATGAGTTAAAGGGGGATTAAATTCTTAATTGTGAAAAGCAAAATATTATAGAAAGTATTAGAGGACAATATATTTCTAACGTCAAAATTTCTATACCAAGTCACAGAATAGTGCTAACTATGAAAAAAAGTAAATTTGACTATTAAAAACTTGTGCTCATCACAAGGAACCTTAAAGAAATTGAAAAGATAGCTACAAGTTGGAAGAAAATATTTATCATACAATTGTTTTGTGAGAGTTCTTTAACATTCGGTATATTAATTTTTTTCAGTTATATATGCTGTTAATAAAACTAAAAGTGTCATATCTTTTTAAACTATATATTTGTGGCCAATAATTATCATTTCTGTGTCACATCAAGCATAATTAGCATACCAAAAAAATCACACATATCTGTGAAAGCTCAACATTTGAAAGTTATATTCTTTAAAAAGTTATATTCTTTAAATTTATTTAACCATATTTTTCATAGCTTCTTGAGATAAGCAACATGCTGTCCCACTTTTCAAGTAGTGCTGAAAAGGGAGGTTGCCCAGTTACTGCTGCAGCTGTCCCTTTTTCAGCAGTCTGAGAAGCTCTACTATCTGTTGGACTTTGCTCTATAATTTGGAGAGGGCTCAGCTTCCCAAAGAGCTAAGAAAATCAACCTATGTTGACCTCAATTTATATTAATGCTTATTTGAACCTGACAGGTCTATTTACACGTTATGATATTCATTAAATGACTGTCTAGATGAGGTTGGGTCAGCGTTATGCTTAACAATAAAACCGTGAGTACTACAACTAACTTATAAATTTTATAAATTTAAGTGTGATTATCACTCAAACAATAGTAACTTGGTATGATTATATATTTCTAAAATAATTTCAAAGTTGTATGAATTAGTAACTGCCATTTTATCACTGTATGCATATTCAAATTTATACTTAGTGATTAGTAATTAATATTAAAAATGTTAGAATAGCCTTTCTAATTCTAAATTTTATATCTTTAGGTCTTCATTTCCGCTTATATTATATGTT